>NC_066585.1:534310081-534447581 GCF_024323335.1 Lathyrus oleraceus | reverse complement strand
TAAATAAATGTCCCATTTCAATTTCCAATGCATTTTTTATTTTCTAATTAATATTACTTTCATTATTTTTATGATAAAATTAATTTAGTAAAAATATCATTCTCTCTTTTATTTTTTTATTTTTTAATATGTATGAAATTGTCAACTAGATCACTCATTATAGGATAGAGAGAGTATTTTCCAACACCAACACATGTCACATGTCACATGCACGTCAACACTTTTGGTTGAATGCACTCCAAAATTTTGGCATTGGACGGTCCATCATATCCCTTTTTCCAGACCAACACTCTCACTCTCCCAAGGAAGAGAGATAAGCATGTTGTTTCCC
The DNA here is from genome assembly GCF_024323335.1 of Lathyrus oleraceus. NCBI lineage: Eukaryota > Viridiplantae > Streptophyta > Magnoliopsida > Fabales > Fabaceae > Lathyrus > Lathyrus oleraceus. The sequence continues at coordinate 534,447,250 of NC_066585.1, read as the reverse complement.
AACGCAATCACATTTCAAAAAATTTCCAAAAACATCAAGAAGAGCCCTTAATTCCATGGACACCAAAAACATACCTACATTAAAATTGTTGCCTGAAATACAATCTTGAATGACTTGAAGAACTCTTCCAAAGAGTAAACTTATTTTTGTGAAAGCATCTTCACCCCATAAATGAAGGGGAAGACTTATACATGAGATGTAAACATTGCTAATAAAACAGATGTAATATTGTTAATTCAATTCTTATTTTTGAATAAGTGCAAGTTAAAAAAAATCAAGAAAGGAAATTTTTTCATTAATTGAGAGCTCTAATGGCCATTTAACAACTCTCTAATATGATATTTCAACTATGTTCCATAAGATCACAATAACAAACTCTTACCCTCTCATGGACGACAGTAACATTGATCAAAAATGCATTTTACAAGAAAAGGAGACAGACAAAAAAAATATGGACAATCAGAAGCCTCCTTGCATTTTGGCGGTGCCATTGCTGAAAAATAATTATAAAAAAAAAGAAGAAAAAATATTATTGAAAGGATAATATATTTTATTAGATAAACAAAAAATTATACTTCATAGAATGCGAAAATGATTTACCACTAATGTTGGTTACAACAAGAGGATCATCAAATAAACAAAAATAATAATCTTGACCATTTTTTTTTCTCCTAAGCTTGCAAAAGATAGAAATATATTGCTCACTTTATATTGCAAAATTCCTATATATGTTTTGTTTATTTGTTTCAATTAATATTTTTTTTGCACTTGTATATCTTCAAGAAAATTTCCTACACTTTTAATTTATTAAACGTATCAAAGGTAGTCAAATTATCATGTTTGCCCTTTTAGACCAGTTAATCGACAAGGGCAACATTTCATTATTTATCTTTTATTAAATTTCAAGCCTTTTATAATTTTTTATAAGCATCAAGCTTTTTATAATAGATAGAAGCAAACGTTAAAAATAAAAATAATAAAAGAGAAGAAGAGATAGGTGAACCCTGTTTTCTTTAATTAGAAAAATTCTAAAAACTAAAAAAACTAGCAAACTACATTTTAAGGTAGATATTATATAGTCTTAAATTATTTAAGAGTTTATTATGAAATATATATTGGCGTATAAAAAATCTATTTTAATTAGTACTCTAATAAATATTTTTGTTATACTAATGTAATTAATATTTCACTTTCAACTATTTAATTTGTAAAACATGATATTTTAACTAACATCATTATTTTTTTCGTGTATAGTTTATATAATGGGCTATAATTAGTGTATTATCATTTTTCTTAAATGTTTAACTGTCTAGAATATTCTCAAGAGACACGATACTTATTAATACTTATTAATTATGATATTTTTTATCTGATCATTTCAATGTTATTCAGAAAATAGAAAATAAAGTTTATATATAAACACAAAGCAAACTAACAATTGTGTCATTATTCTTTTTTGAATGACAAAATCAATTTTATTAAAAATTATATTCATTGACTTAAGAGATACTCCCTCCGTTTTTTATTATAAATCGTTTTTTACTTTTTACACGTATTAAGAAATGTAATAATTGTGGTATAAAAAAGAGAAATTATGAAGAATTTTACAAAATTATCATTCATTAATGGTATTGAAAAGACAAATTGACATAATTGAAAAGACAGAGAATAATAAATATTTAAGAATATAATAGAAAATTTAACATTAATGAATCATTGATATCATAAAACAACTTATATTATGTTACAAAATATCTTCCCAAAGAGATTTATAATAAAAAATGGAGGTAGTATAACTTTATTATTCATAAATCTTTGAATTTTTTTTATAAAAGATTCACTGCTTCTAATATTAAAAACTAATAACTTATATATTTACGATTTATACAATAAATTGCAATCGATGTACAATCATTTTCTTTAAAGTTGTATCTAGAAGATATTCGAGAAACACAATCACTATAAAATAAGATTTAAATGATTTTTTGGTATATAGAAGTTTGCATCTTTTTTATTTTAGTTCCTAATTTTTTTTAATGAAATCTTTATATGTTGAATCTTGTTTGGCCTCTATTATAAAAAGCTGATGTGACTAACGTTGTTGTTTACGTTGCAAGCTTCTTATTTTATTTTTATTTTTATTAATTTTCACATAGACTTTTTTATTTATTTTGGTGTTAAATTTTAAAAGGAAAAGTTTCAAAATTTGGATCCCAACAAGAGTTTTTCCTATGCCCTTGACATAACTAAGGTACTGCTTATCCACTAGACGAGCCAATTTATTTGTAATATACATATTACATATGGAATAGTATGCAATGTTATTAGACAAATTACTTATTACTTATGTAAGTGTTGAACATTAATGAAGTGCTGAACATTATGATGAATGATAAGTTGTTTAGAATTAAGTTAATGGAGGAAGCCCAGGGTCAGGTGGGAAGCTTCGCTTCAAGGAGCGTTAATGGTGATGCTGAGACGAATTGTAGTGATTTAGATTTGGCAAGGAGTCATTGTGGTTCGGACAATGTGTTGATGAGGTTAGTTTTTGATTGAGATGGTGGAACCAAGCCATTTTTGGTTGGGTTGATTTAAGGGTGAAGGAACATGTTGGTGAACTCAATGCCTTGGATAGTTTGTTAGTTGTTAATAATGGAGGTTCTATATATGATGGTTGAGGAAAGATCTAAGTGTGTTGACAATCTATGGAACAAACTGGAGTTAAAGGAGTGCATCCTGAGGCATAAGTCCAGATAGTTGTGGTTGAAAGATGGGGATATAAATTCTCATTTTTTCCACAACTCTTTGAAGGATCGTTATAGGAGAATTTTCATTAACCTAGTGGATTTTGAAGGGGGTTATTTGGAGGGGGTAAGGGAGGTTAAGAGTGAAGTTATGCGGTATTTCAAAACTTTCTTCAAGAAGAGTTGCATCAATAGACATGTCCCAGATGGAATATAATTTAAAAGTATGAATGATATTGAAACAAGGTAGCTTGAGAAAGAGTTTTCTGAGGATGAAATTAAGGCTGTTATTTGGAGTTGCGATGGTGATATGAGTGCGGGTCCATATGGTTATAGTTTTAAGTTTTTAAAGAAGTGTTGGAGGATTATTAAAGATGATGTTATTTTGTTTGTCAGGGATTCTCACTATAAGGCTAGGTTAACTAAGGCTTGCACTGCGTCATTTCTGGCTCTCATTCCAAAGGTGCAGAACCCTAAAAATTTGTCAGTATAGACCTAGTTGTCTAGTTAGGTGCTTGTACGATTTACTAGAAAAATAACTTGCATCTAGGTTGAGAGTTGTCATTGGGAAGATTGTTTCAAACAAACAAACTGCGTTCATTCCGGGAAGAAATATTTTGGATGGGGTCTTGATGGTTAACAAAGTGTTAGATTTGGCGAAAAGAGAGAAGATGAGTTTCTTAGTTTTAAAGGTAGACTATGAAAAAGCTTATGACTGCGTGACTTGGAACTATTTGAGGCTTTTGTTTATCCGGATTGGATTTGGTGATAACTGGATTAGTTGGATAGAGGTGTGTGTTTTCAGCAACTCTATGTCAGTTTTGGTTAACTATAGCACAATAGAGGATTTTAAGGTGGAAAGAAGGCTTCACCAAGGTGATCCATTATCTCCTTTTCTTTTTGTTATTGCCATGGAAGGTTTAACTGGTTTGATGGAATCAATTGTGGAGCTTGGGGAAGGTTTTAAGATCAATGAAGATGAGTCAGTTGATATCCTCCAATTCATCGACGACACCATCATTCCAGGGGACGGAGGAAGCGACAATCGTTGGAGTATCAAGACTATATTGAGAGCATTTGAATTGATTTCTGGACTTCGAGTTAAAATTTGCAAAAGTAATGTTTTCACTATCAATGTGAGTAATTGGAATTTGGAGACGACATCTTCTTTTCTTTCTTGTAGGATTGATTTTCTTCCCTTCAAATTCTTAGGAGTTATGGTTGGAAACAACCCTAGAAGATTGTTTATGTGGAAGGATTTGATCAATATTAAAATTAACTGTTTGGAAGGGGAGATTTCTTTCATTAGGGGGCCGAGTTGTTTTGATCAACTCAGTTCTGAACTTTATTCCCATCTATTCTTTATCCTTCTATAAGGCTTCGTGCAAGGTGTTGAACGGGATTCACATCATTTTGAGCAAGTTCATGTGGAAAGGAGTTGAGGAAAAGAGAGTTATACATTGGGTTAGCTGGGAGAAAGTGTGTAAACCTAAAGAAGAAGGAGGTCTTGGAATTATAAACCTAGAGTTTTTTAATAAAACTCTTTTATTAAAGTGGAAGTGGATAATTTTCAATGACAGGTCCATAATTTGGAGAGGGTTGATTAGCTATAGATACAAGAAGCCAGAAGTGAAGATGTTCATTACCGAAAAAAGGCAGATTTGCTATTGGGATTCAATTTGGTGGATAAACTTGTTAATGATAGACTCCCTTGAGAATGGTAATTGTAATAGATTTATGGAAATACATTTTGCAGGGTTAAAGATGGCAAGAACACCTCTTTTTGGTTTAACAAGTTAATTGGAAACCAATTGTTGAAGGATGTGTTCCCTGAGTTGTTTGCTTTGGCTGCTGACCCGACTTGCTGTGTTGCAGACTTGGGGCATTGTCTTTTTGGTGTCTCGAGTTGGTACGCACAAGGATTGGGGCTACATCAGAATATTTGTGATAGTTGGTTAAGGGAGGATTTGCAAGAGCTGCTTGCAGACAAAACGCTAGTGTTGAATGTTGTTGATGAGTTTGATTGGTTACCGGAGAACGATAATTCTTTTTATGTTAAATCTGTTCATGAGTCTTTACTTTCTAGGTCTGTTGTTGTACCGCTTTCAGAAAAGGTGTGAAATGCTGCCAAAGTTGTATGGAAAATCCTGGCTATATCGAATGTTTTAATGTTTGACTGACGACGGATTCTTAATAGACTCCCTACTAGAGATCAACTTGTGAGAAAAAGGACTCTGTTTGATGATAGAGATAAGTGTTGCGTGCTTTGCTTTAAGGTTGATGAATCAAAACAACATGTGTTTAGTAGTTGTAATTTCAGCAGTAATGTTTGGGCAACAATTGTAACTTGGTTAGGCCCAAATTTTGGTTTATCGACGGAGAACGTGTCTTCGTTTCCATTCAAGCCTCATATGGTGAAGATTACGCAGGAGTTCATATTAGTAAGTGTTATTTGGTTTGTGGCTATTTGGAATATATGGTTGATGCGTAATGGTGTTATGGTTAAAGGTTGTATCCCGAAGTTTGAGGAGTGTTGTTGAATATAAAGGTTAAAGAGTGGGAACGACTTCGTGTTACGAATAGCTCTTCTTCTTGTTGTAGCTTTTATGATTGAATCACTTCTTCCTTACTTGTTTTAAATCGAATGTTTGATTTAGATTGTCTGTAAGGGTTTCGAGTACCCATTATACTCGTTCTTTCGTTATTGAATGACCTCTTTGCTCATTAAAAAAAAACTTATGTAAAGAATAGTATGCAATATTATTTCATATGGAATATTATTTATATAGTCTGTAATATTATTTCATATTCTTTCTTTCATTTTTGAAATATATTAGAATAAAAAGAAATACTATTTAATATTATATATTAGTATGACATAATTATTAAATAGTATAAAATATTTAATAGTAAATATTAATTAATTATTAAATTTATTAATATGAAATAATACATTTTATATAATTATTCAATAATTATTATATAATTTTTTATCCACATAGGCATTTTGTTTGAGTATTTGCCTTTTAATATTGAGTATTTGCATTTTAAATAGTTTTTTATTAAACTATTTAATCATTAAAATATTAAATAGTTTGTTAAATATTTCAAATATTTATTAAATAGTTCATTAAATAGTTAAATTTTTCCATATCACTAAATGGTTTAATTAATGTGTAATTGAAATATTTTTATGTAATATATTTAATTATGGTTGAAACATTAAATACTTGAAATATTTTATAAACTATATAGTTTATTTTATTTAAACTATTTACTTTATTAAATAATTATTTTATTAAATAATTATTTTATTAAATATTTCAACTATTAATATTTTATTATTTATTAAATTATTAATTTATTAAATATTTTAACTATTTAATATATCAACTATTAATATTTCAACTATTTAATTTATCAAGTATTAATATTTCAAATATTAATAGTTGAAATACTTAATCACATTTTAAAAATATATCTGAATATTTTAAAATTTTCTTGTTAAAAAAAGCTCAACAAAATTATTTTTCAAAACAACATATTTTAACTATTTTGTTTATTAAATAGTTATTTTATGAAATATTTTATCTATTTAATATTTTAATTATATAGTTTATTTAATATGAATAAATAGATTAAATATTTAATGAAGTAATTATTTAATTTAAACTATTTTGTGGTGTGAAAAAGTTAAACTATTTATTAAATTAATTTGGTAATACTAAAGCACTTAGTTGCGTGATATATATTTATGTTTCAATATTTTAAACCAACATGAATTTTGATCTAGTGGATAGAGAGTATATTATTATTGTAAAACATCAAAAGAAAATAAACTGATAGGATTTCATTAAAAAAAAATTTAGGGATCAAAGTAAAAAATACGTCAATTTAAAAGTATCAAAAGACTATTTAAAAATAAAAAATAAAAAATATATTTTTCACTAGTTACGACAAATTTAAAGATAAATAGTTGTATCTTTCTTCAAGCATATAGATAGAGTAATTATTGATATCTATGTAGCAGCAAAAGCATGAGTTCGCAAGATATTAAGTTTAGGGGAACAAGAAGAATCTGTTGGTGCAAAGGTAGAATGAATGAAAATATTCTATTAAGAATGACGGCTACAAAACATGATAAAAGTTACAATGATTGTCACCCTATTTATAAGCTAAAACTAGGGTTACTAGAATAGGATAAAATACTAAAATACCCTCTAACAAACTTAGGGACTAAGAAAATAGTACAACTAATAAATATGAATTACTTCTAATACCATCCCTTAATTCATATTCCATCAAAACTTGTAACACCAATTCCATCCCTTAATCTGAGAAATTGATCAGTCTTGATAGCTTTCGTCAGAGCATCTGCCAACTGTTTCTGAGTGCTGCAGTGTACAACTTCTAACACTCCCCTCTGAACTTGATGTCTCAGAAAATGATACTTGGTCTCAATGTGCTTGCTTCTCCCATGCAACACTGGGTTTCTGGCAAGATTGATTGCAGACTTGTTGTCAATCATCAGCTTCAGAGGTTTGTTTACTTTAATCTTCAGATCCTGCAATAGATTCAGAATCCACACAGCTTGGCATGCAGTAACAACACCTGCAATGTATTCAGCTTCACAAGTTGACAACGCCACAACAGGTTGCTTCTTGGAACACCAAGAAATGGGACCTCCCAGAAATTTGAATAAGTACCCAGACGTACTTCTTCTGTCAACTCTGTCTCCACACCAATCAGAATCTGAATAACTCAGAAGTTCTGACTCATCCTTTCTTCCAGAAGGAAATAATACTCCATACTTCAGAGTTCCCTTGATATACCTCAGAATCCTGACAGCAGCTTGGTAATGGGACCACTTAGGTTTACTCATGAACCTACTAACCATCCCATCTGAATAGCAAATATCAGGTTTGGTATTGCACAAATACCTCATAGAACCAACCAACTGTTTGAAGGTTGTAGCGTCCACATCCTTTCCATCAGAGTCAGAATCCAGTTTCTGATTTGTATCAGAAGGTGTGACAGCAATTTTACAATTCTTCAGATTAAATCTCTTCAGAAGTTCTAATTCATACTTGAGCTGATGCAAAATAATACCTTTCTCAGAGTATCTGAACTCCATCCCTAGAAAGTATGTCATTTTGCCTAGATCAGTCATTTCAAATTCATTCATCAGAACTTTCTTGAACTTGGCTATCTCCTGTTCAGAACTTCCAGTCAGCAGTATATCATCAACATATAAACATACCAGAGTCATATTTCCTTCAGAAGTATGCTGAACATAGACACCGTACTCCATCTCACATTTCTGAAAGCCTTGCTTCTTGAAAAATGAATCAATCTTCTGATTCCAAGCTCTGGGCGCTTGTTTCAATCCATATAGAGCTTTGTATAATTTGTACACCATCCCTTCCTGATTCTTTTTCACAAATCCAGAAGGTTGTGACACGTAAACTTCTTCTTCTAATGGACCGTTCAGAAATGCAGATTTTACATCTAAATGCATCAGAGGCCAATTCCTGTTAGCAGCTATTGCAATCACCATTCTGATTGTTTCATGTCTTGCTACAGGTGCAAACACTTCAGAGTAATCCAACCCAGGTTTCTGTAGAAATCCTCTGGCTACCAACCTTGCTTTATGTTTGCCAATTGAACCATCTGGCTTTAACTTCTGCTTGAAAACCCATATGACGCTGATGGCTTTCTTGTCTTTTGGAAGTTCTGTCAGCTTCCAAGTCTTGTTTCTCTCTATAGCATCAAGTTCTTCTTTCATGGCCTTCAGCCAGAGCTTCTGCTTAAGAGCCTCTTCTGTACTTATGGGTTCAGAGTCTACTAACATGGCACACTGAATAACTTCTCCTTCAGAGTCTACTTCAGTGTCTTGCAGCATGTCAAATTCTGCATATCTTCTGGGGATGTTTCTGATTCTTTGTGGTCTCTGAACTTGTTCAGAGTCTTAAGCTTCAGAGTTTCTAGCTTCAGATGGTTGACTTTCTCCAGAGCTTTGACCATCTTCAGGGTCTGGCATATTTCCAGAGTCTGAATTGCCACCAGAATCTGGATTACCATCAGAGTCTGGGTCATCAGAGTCTGGATCATCAGAGTCACCTTCATCTTCTGAGTCTTCTCCAGAGTCTGAATCACTATCAGAATCAGAATCAACGTCAGAGTTTACTCCAACTTCAGAAATTCTTAACTCTGACCTTTCTTCAGAAGTTCTAACATCAGAATCAGATTGAGACTTATCCCAATTCCAAAATTCTGATTCCTTCACAATCACATCTCTGCTGAATTCAATTTTGTTGGTTTCTGGACAATAGAGCTTGTATGCACCTGTACTGTGGTACCCTATCAGAATCATCACTTTGCTTCTATCATCCAGCTTCTGTCTTCTGGCTTCTGGAACATGTTTATAGCAAACAGAACCAAACACCTTCAGATGACTAACACTTTGCTTATCTCCAGTCCACTTCTGTATTGGAACTATTTCCTTTAACTTCTTCGTAGGACATCGGTTGAGTACATACGTTCCAGTGGCAACAGCTTCTCCCCAGAGCTTCTGAGGAAGCTTCTTCTCCTTTAGCATGCTTCTCACCATATCAAGTAAAGTGCGGTTTCTCCTTTCAGCAAGACCATTGTGTTGAGGGGTATAAGGAGCAGTAACCTCATGCTCAATTCCATTCTCCTCACAGAACTTCTGGAACTCTTTGGAGTTATACTCACCTCCACCGTCAGTTCTAAGAATCTTCAACTTCTGACCACTCTAATTCTCAGCCTTCATTCTGAACTTCTTGAATTCATCAAATACCTCGTGTTTAAACTTAATAAGGGATACCCATGTCATTCTTGTGAATTCATCAACAAATAACACAAAGTATTTATTCCCTCCAATCGATGCTACTGGAAATGGACCACACACATCAGAATGTACAACTCCCAAGGCATGTTTTGCTCTTGGAGCAGTTTCTGACGCAAATGGCAATCGTGGTTGTTTTCCTTCCATGCAAACTTTGCATGACTTTTCAGGCTTATTAATTGCAGGAATTCCATGTACCAACTTCTTTGAATTCAGATGTTTTAGGCTTCTGAAATTCAAATGACCAAATCTTCTGTGCCACAACTCACTCTCCTTCTCAGCACTTGTTGCACTAAGACATTCTGAGTCAGCAGTTCTGACATTCACCTTGAATGTTCTATTCCTTCCCTGTTCTGACTCCATAATCAACTTCTGATTGCAATCATACAGCTTCAGAAGATTGTCCTTCATGGTAACTGAAAAACCTTTCTCAATTAATTGTCCCACACTCATCAGATTGCTTCTGATGCCAGGTACATACCACACGTTCTGAATCAATGCTGTTTTCCCATTGTTCAGAATCACTCTGACATTTCCCATACCTTCTGCATTAAGATATTTGTCATCAGCACATCTGATCTTTGTCCTCTTTTCAGAGTCAAAGTCAACCAGCCATTTCTTGTTTCTAGTAAGATGATTTGAACAGCCAGTGTCCATATACCACCAGTCTATCAGATCCATATCATCAGATTCAGAGGCCATCAATAGCACAGATTCGTCATCAGAACTTCTGGCTATATTTGCTTCTTCTGATTTTCTCTCCTTGTTTGACCAACAGTCTCTAGCAAAGTGACCAAACTTCTTACAACAGTAACATTGGATCTTCTTCTTGTCATACTTCTCTTTTCCCTTCTGAGCATTCTTTTGTCTATCAGAGGTTGAGCTTTCTGACTTCTGACCACCATCAGATCTTCTCTTGGCTTCTGACTGCTTCTGATACCTCCTATCAGAAGTTGCTTTCAGAGCCTGCTGCTCTACTTCCCTTTCAGAAGTTCTTTCAGTCAAGCGCAACTCTTGCGCTTCTAGACTGCTCTGCAGCTCTTCAATTCTCATGGTGCTCAAATCTTTGGAATGTTCTATTGCTACCACAATGTAATCAAATTGAGAGGTAAGGGATCTCAATACCTTATCCATGATTGTTTCTTCAGAAAGAGTTTCTCCACACGCTTTCATCTCATTAGTGATCAGAATCACTCTGGAGATGTATTCAGAAACTTTCTCATTATTCTTCATGTTGAGATTCTCATATTGCTTTCTCAAGGACTGAAGCTTCACCTTCTTCACTGATGCGTCACCACCATAACATCTAACCAGTGTGTCCCACGCAGCCTTTGCTGTCGTTGAATCTGCAATCTTCTCAAACACATTTACATCAACACATTGATGAATGAAGAACAATGCTTTCTGATCCTTCTTCCTTACTTCTTTCTGCGCGTTTTTTTGTTCATCCGTCGCATCTGCTGCTACCGGAACATAACCATCAGTGACAAGATCTAGAACATCTTGAGCACCGAACAGTACACGCATTTGGATCATCCAACGATTCCAGTTTTTACCGTCAAATACTGGAAGTTTGGTGTTCATATTGCCGTTTCCGTTCATCTTTCTACCTTGCACAGTACACTCAGATTTCTCACACAGTGTTTCCCAACCCACAGAATTAAAATTCTGATCAGATTTTGTTCAAGATTCAACACGAATCTAAGAATCAAAATCAAACACACAAGACCTCACGTTCACTCGTGTTTCCCGTGTTTCCCAATGAATCCGAACCGGAGCTCTAGATACCAATTGTTGGTGCAAAGGTAGAATGAATGAAAATATTCTATTAAGAATGACGGCTACAAAACATGATAAAAGTTACAATGATTGTCACCCTATTTATAAGCTAAAACTAGGGTTACTAGAATAGGATAAAATACTAAAATACCCTCTAACAAACTTAGGGACTAAGAAAATAGTACAACTAATAAATATGAATTACTTCTAATAGAATCATGCTATTATGCTCTCTTAATTTTTGTATTGAGTTTCTTATATATTCGAAAAACATATGAGAACATTGAAGAAGTATGGTAAGAAGGGTGTGATTTGGCTTTACAAGATTCTCTTTCAAATAAATTATTTGTGACCAATAATAGTGTTTTTCTATCAGATAGAAAATAGTTGCTATTATAGGTTGTTATAATAAGAAAACAAAAATAAAAATTTATGGTTATGTCCTATAATAGCACTTTTATAAAAATGATATTATATGTGTTGCATCTCGAAAAAACGCGATTCTTTGCAAAACATTTCCACGCTTGTGAAAAAAATTGATTCGAACACAGTTGCCACCGAACTTTATTTATTCTAAAAGAGGGAAAGAGAAAATATCGATAAAGAATTTGAACTTTTACTTGCTTCTCGCTCTTGGAGGCTGAAGTCTTTGTTTGTTTCACGTCGATATGGATAAAACATACTCGTTTCTGAAAAGGTTTTCAAAGTGGACGGTAAACAAGTTTGATGTGCTTGAATATTTTTGAGTGATTGACAAATGCTCAAACGGTAGGTTAAGTGCGGCCATCACATGAACAGTTGGGAAAAGGAGGAGAAAATTACTTCCGCCCCAATCCTTTTTCAATCGGATTATTTATGAAATTTGTGTGACGAATCAAGTCGTGTTTTTTAACGGGCGACAATAATTTGAACGATGGGCTAGGTGCGACCATCACACGAATACATGGGGAGAAGAGGAGAAAATTACTTTCGCCCTAATCCTTTTTCGACCACGAAAGAATTAACTTGTTTCGATTATTTAAAGGTGTTTTGGTGCAATTGAAGAATGATCAAACAATAGGATAAGTGTGACCATCATATGAACACTCAGGAAATGAGATGAAAATTACTTCTACCCCAATCCTTTTCCAATCGAATTATTTATTGCGAAAAAAGTTTAAAAACTGACAACTTGACGTTGGATCAAGTGTTTGAGATTGATTATGAAAAGAATTTGGATTAAGCGAAAGATGTACTTGACATTGGATCAAACACTCGTATTTGTGACAATTGATTTTTGAAATGAATTGTAATGTGAAGTGAAAATTGTTTTGAAACGATTTGAGCAATTGTTTAAAATTGAAAATGTTAGTGAAATCGAATGAAATATTAGTATGATTATTTACATGTGAGGGTATAGGCATGAACTATCTAATTGATCAACTTTACACATTGAGATCAAATAAACAATCAATCTAATAAATCCACTTAGCAACAAACATCAATTAATTAAACTATAATCAACTAATCAATTAAAATAAAATAAAATCAATTAAATAACTATCATTTAATCAAAAGAAATAAAGTAAACCACATAAGAAGGTATGAATACATGTATTAGTGTGTAACTATTAAAATCAATTGGGTCTAACCCAATAATCAAAATCAACCATAATTTAATAATAATGATAATAAATAATAAATAATAAAAGTAAATATAAAATAAATGATAAGAAAAAATGAAAAAAAGACAAGACATGAGAGAGGGGGCGGTGGACTCATTCATGGAGAGAAGAGGGAAAATATTCAAACTTTGAATATTCCCAATCAAGAATTGACACGTGGAATATTAAATTAATTACAAAACAATATAAATCTTCTTCCTATCTCATTTCACGTCTAAACAAAAACAAACAAAAAAAATCTCCTCTTCAACTTATGATCTCTCTTTCTCAATGAAATCTCTCAAATAAAACTACAACAAAAGCTTTTACTCTCTCATTTCAACCCAAGAATCACAACAGACAAACACTTAAAAAAGAGAAACTCACTTTCTCAAGTCCACATAACATAACAACACTAATGAAAATTCTTGAAATGACGTAGTTTCAAACTATTATACTTTTTATGATGGAGTACGAATGTTGGTCTAAGACAATATGAAAATTATTGGAATGATGTAGTTTCAAGTGACTATACTATTTAAGGTGGAGTCTGATTGTCGGTGAAGATAATGTGATAATTCTTGGAGTGATGTAGTTTTAAATGACTATATTCTTTATGGTGATGGATGATTGTCAGTTAAAACAATAAAAGCTTATGTATAATTTTGAATAGCGGTGATGATTATTGGGGTTTGTTGAAAATAGACATGTTGAAGAAATCCTACATCTTTGAATTTTGTGAAGAAAAAGGGAATCCAAGGTAATATAAAGAATTCAAATTCTTCGTTATAAAATGCACTAGTCAAAAGCACTTAAATTGTATTGACTTTTGTTTTCTCTTATAATCTTGTGTTAGAGAGTTATGAAACATAGTTAAATGTTTGTTTTTGGGAGTGTTGTGTCTTTGAGTGGTTAAGAGTAAATTATATGTTATAATAATTTTCACATTTTATGATTGTCATTTAACGATGATCGTTATTTTTCTTCGATTTTTGAATTTTTACGTTATATACTTGTATTGTAATTGTGTTTATTTATTTATTTTTTCTTTGATTATGTTCTTTTATTTTCTCATTATCAGTTTTTCCCAACATATTAAGGTTGACATATTCAGATAAAGGGCAGAGCATTGTCTTTATTTTTTTCGAAGCATTTGTTATTTACTAGTAATAATTGTCTTAGGTAAATAGTTGATAACTTCGAAACCTTAAATAAAAGATCACTAAACAACATATTACAAATAAACTACAAATGAAATTAACTGTTATTAATTAGTTTTTTAGAAAAGAAAAAATATATTATTGAGCTGAAGATTAATCACAAGATGTGCTAATCCACACTAAAAGTACATCAGCTGTTACAGAATCAATAGACAATCAAGACATTACAACATCATATGTTATTTGAACTTTATTCAATGACATTACAATGTGAATCTGTCACTGAGTTAACATCTTGTTACCGACAGTAGCATTTAAAAAAAATGCATTTTGCATGTAAAGGATGGTCACATAAAGAGGCCGGACAATGAGAATCCTTCTTGCATCTTTGCTGCGTCATTGCTGTAATATAAAAAAAGAATACACAAATATTACTCAAAGGAATGAAAGATTTTGTATTAGATAAAGAAGTAATTTGTCTGTAAATTCTAGCTCAAGCAGTCGAAACCGATATTGTCAGGTTGAATATCATTATCTTAGATTCGAATTCTGATACTTACGATTTTAATGTTAGTTTATAATGATTATTACTATTTTGTCTATTAAAGCAAATTAAAAAATTAATGTAATTGGATTACCTGGTACAACAAGGTATAAGGAAATAAAGAGGATAATTAAATAAACAAACTTCATAATCTTAACCATATTTTTTCTCCAAAGCTTGAAAAGGATATAAATTTTTTATCACTTTATATTGTAAAAGTCTAATATATGTTTAGTTTAATTGTTTCAATAAATGTTTATTCGCATTTATAGATTTTTCCAGAATAATTAATTATTAAATTTATCAAAGGTAGTCAATTTGTCATGCTTGCCCATTTAGCTCGCTCAATCGAGAGGGCAACATTACATAATATTTTTCAATTTCTTTAATTTATTGAATTGAAAAATACATAAGGGCAAAATGTAAAATAAAAATAACAAAGAATTAGATTAACCTTTTTTAAATAACAAAATAATATATTAAAGAGGTCGACTGTGTTTTTTAAAGATGATAAAATAGTAAAAAGAAGCAAATTCTGTAGTATAGGACTGAAGTTTTTAAGACTTTAATATGAAACATATATTGGCGTATAGAATCAATTTAGTTTAGTATAAATATGTTTTAAAATGTACAGACATGTGAGAAGCACTACTACAATTTTGAGTTTTTTATTATTATAATTATTTTTAATTGAAAGAGGGTTTAAACTCATACAATATAGACTTGGAGGGATTGCAAACTTGACCTGAGAAATCTGCATATTGTTGGAAAGGTTTAGCAATGGCATCCAAATCAGATATGTTTCCTTTTGTGAAGAGCATAATGTCTTCAATATAAAGTGTGAATGAAGGAACCATCGAATTTCTAGAGGCTTTAATCTGCTTCATTTTGACAGTTCATGGTGTCAAAAACTTCAACTATTTCTACCTTCATAACAATTTTTCCACCAAGAGACTTTTTGTAAAGAATATTAACCACTTCAGGTGTAAGACAGATGCAATCCTCGATGCTTCTTCCATCAATGGAACCCCCTTTTGTTCCTTAGAAATGATTTAGGGAAGCACCAGAGCCAACCTATATGCCAATATTTTTGTAATAATTGTGTGCGTGAAATTTTCCATTGCAATGGGCATATAAAGATCAATGCAATCAACATCTTTGGACTTATGAATTAGCACCGTAGCATTGTAGTTGTAATTAGGAAGGATCCAACTTTCTTTGAAAAATTGCACGGTGTCGTATCCCAAAATTTTCCCTTCCCTTTTCATTTTCATCTAACCTTTTGATTTAAGATTTATTTTCATTCATGAACATCCAGGTCATCTAATATACTAATTTCATCATAAATTCAAAGCTTTGAGGTTGATTTTACTTGGCAAAGAGCCAGGGTTTGCTTGAGGATCAAGCCCTAGAAGTTGTGATGTTACAATCATTGAGAAGAGCCCATTATGGTGATCAAAGGTGTAAAACTCTAGTTGCTAGATGCTTGAAGCCTTGGAGCTTGGATCTTGATGTTCATTCCTTGATAAACCCTAATTCTTGAGCTTGAGGTTTGTGAATCTTGTGGTTTGCTTTAAGGAAGTTCAAAAACCTAGTTTGGTTCATGGCATTGATAATTTGTTACTTACTTGGTTTGGGCTTTGGTTATTGTTTGACTTGAGGTTTGACCTATCTAAACCCTAGTTCATGGTTCCTTGTGATTGGTTTAGAGGCATGCTTCATTCATGGATCATCTTGGTCATCATCTGGTCTAAGTTTCATTCATTATTTCTGTATGTCAAGGTGTGCTTGAGGTCCATTGGTCCAAGTTTCACTGTTCATTTTGGTCAAGTCATGTCATGATCATTAGGATTCATTATCATTCATTCATCCAAATCTTTTGTTTCCAATTGGTGGCATTGAACTGGGAATTTGGTGAAGTTGAATTCTATTGGTTCATGGTGCCATTTGAACATTCATTTTTTAACCAGGGAAGTTCATTTCATTCATGGCATGGTTCACACATTGCATGGAGAAAAATTACAAGATTACATCATCTTTTTGCATAAGTTGACTTTTGGTCAACTGTTAACTTTTTGGTCAACCAGTTGACCAAAGTCAACTTAACATGTTATCATCCCTTAATCCTGTAGCACCTCAAATTTGCACCCTACCTTTTGTACATTCATTTCATATTAGGTCATTAACATAACATGGTCCATTGCATAGCATTGCATAGCCATTTGCCCAAGTGCAAGCTCAGTTGACAAATTAGGTCAAACTGGTCAGGAGAATCAGTCAAACAAGCAAGCAAGTGCCATTTTCATTGGAACAAAGTCCTATGGTTGATTTATCAAGTTCATATGGTCTAAGGATCATTTTGAAGTGATTTGGCCAAAGATTGGATGCTTAGAAGTCATCAGTCAAGCTGAATTTCAGCTGGAACCATAGAAAGTCAACTGTGGTCAACTGTGGTCAACTGTGCCTGATTTTATGGATTGGAGGGTGTGAGATGGTTTGAAAGGCCTCATTCATGTCCATATAAGTCTCATTTGACATACCAAAGACCAAGGTTGAAGATTTGGAGGTCAGACAAGAAGTTTCCAAAAATAGCAGGTGACTTGTAATTTCAGCTGCCCAAAATGGAAACTTTTTCTCCCCAAAATAACTTCATCATACAAGCTTCAAATGGAATTTTGTCCAACATGAAAGTTGAAGATCTTGTTCTCACCATTCCAAAAAGTCCAAGAACTTGAAATTCCCATGTGTGGTTAGCAAGATATGGTCCAGTCATTTTTCAAAAATGCCCGAAATCAAAGTGGCATAACTCTTGATTCACAAGGCCAATTCATGTGGTTCTTTTTTGAGCAAACCACATTTGACATGTACTTTCATAATGCATCATCACATTTCATCAAAATTCATCACATAAAAAGTCCATTTTTCAAGTGAATTAATTTTAAAAAGTGGAGGGAAAAAGTGATTTTGCAAAATAAGCAGGGCATACACATAATTTCACTTGCATCAGCTCACAAACATGTTTTAAAACTTGCTCCAAAACAGATTTTTGAGTGAATTTGAAGGGAAATTCATGCACTATTCACCATGCATTTTCATGCATAGGGTGAAAACTCAATTTGCCAAAACACTCCCCAATTCATTCATTTCATTAACATTTGGCTTAAGCATGATTAGAGAGTGATTAGTAGAGCATATATATACTCTAATCATAACAGAATTTGGGAGGTTAATCACTTTTTCACCATTTTTGGATCTTGAAACTTTTTCCCTCCAAAATTTTTTCTCAATCAAAACTTGAAAATTCTCCACATAGCATAGCATTTTTCTTCCATATTCTGGTTTATTGAGTGTAGTGGATGAAGAATCAAGCATTGGATCATTGAATTCGAGAAAAAATCAAGCACACTCCAAGCAAATTCATGAAGATGGAAGTGGAAAATTAATCAAGATCTAAGCCATTACAAGCTCCAATTTCGTCATAAAGCTTCAAGTCATCAATATAGGAGTGGATCTGGACATTATAGGAGCTTGAATCGCTGGTTTTATTGTTCTGCTCTTCAAGAGGTAAAAACTCGAGTCTCTTAATTCTTCAAACCATTGCCATGTTTAGGTAGAGCTTTTCATGCTGAGAATTCTGATATAAATTTCATGAAATTTGGATGAAAAATGAAGAAGTTATGTTGAATTAAAGTTTAGATCTAGAAACTTCTTTGCTTCGATCCGGAAAATATATTAGGAATTAGGCTTAGCTTTCATGATATTTGGAATGTACATGAAAAGACCTTTCCAACGGTATATAGTTTGTAAAATTCTGGAAAAAAAAAGTTGACGCATGCACTGTAGCTCCGCCGTCTTCGCGAAGAAGATGGTGGAAACCACCACTGGCCATACGCGTATCACTATGCGCCATACGCGTATCACTGTGCGCCATACGCGTATCACTGTGCGCCATACGCGTATCACTGAGCCACCACTGGCCATACGCGTATCACTGTGCGCCATACGCGTATCACCTGCAGCATATTTTCAAACTTAAATCCATTTAATCTTTCCCTCCAATTTCCATATGCATTGTTTTCCAAACTTCAAAAATTCATATCAAATCAAAAAATGATCCAAATGATATGGGGATTTTTGCTATGGTTTTCTATTTTCCTCTAGTTTTTTATCAGCATGATAATCAAAGTTGTGCCTGGTGATTTGTTGGATTGGCCTAGTGATTTTGTTCATGTATGCATTATGTGTATGTTTTACCATATTGATCATGAAATGATGATGCCTTAGCCAAAATGCATGAAATTTTATAGGATTGTTCTTGACTCTTTTCTGGTGATTTTGATGTATAGTTTGTTAATTTTGGATTTATGGTTTGAAAGATATGATGTGTTCAAATTGAGTGTGACAATGTGTGTCACACTATGTTATGCTGTGTTCATGAATTTTGTTTCCATGCCTATGCTTTGCCAATTGCTCTCAAATTTTGCATGTGATATCTTGTATATGTCTAGTTTTGCCATGATTTTTTGTAGGATTTGTTGAGCCATTTCCTATTTGATTGGGATTTTTGTTTGCTGTTTACCATTTTGTGAACCTTGTTTGAGTGATTAACTTCCATGCTTTGTGAAATGCTCATACCTTATCATATGAAGATGAAATTTGATGGAGTGATTCCTAACATGTTCCATGTCATTTTGGTTTTGGTCCCATTCATTTCTCATGCTTTGGCACTGTTTTACATTTGCTTGAAGTTGATGCTTATTTTCCTACCATGTATGAGCTTGCTTGGATTTCTGTTGACTTTATGATTTTCATTGACCTACTTCCTTTTGTCCAAATGAGCTGAAATTTGATATGATATTCATTGAATGTGTTCTGTTTAGACTAGAAGTTTTGTGGAATTTATTGAGCTGTTTTGATATGGATTTGATGACGATCATTCTGTTTGGTCCTTTGAGTTTCCAATTTGCATGTCTTGTGCTATTTTGTGCATGAAATGATAATGATGAATGATATGAACATGAGACCAATTGGATTCTCTTCTTGTTTGAGTTATCTTGGTTTTGGTCATTTTTCACTTGCTGTTTTGGATTTTTCATCTCCTTTTGGCCCTAGTCTTGGACTAGTGGTTTGTGATCTCACTTTTGAGTTGTGTTTCAGGTTAATAGCACAAATGGCCTATGCTTGATGATGTGCCTCTCTTGGAGTTGACTTATGACTTGTGTATAGCTAATTTTGACTTTGTTTTGCAGGGTTTGATATTTGAGTTTGAGCCTTAATGGCTTGCACCTTTGTGCATTGGCTTGTGTTTGTCTGTGTATAGCTAATTGTGAACCATTTGCTGTTTAATTCTGTGATTGGTATACTGATTGTATTTGATTGATTTCAGGTACATTAGTTGCTAATATTGCTTTGCTTTGCTTGATAAGCAATTTGCACTGAGGTATAACATTCTTGTCTCCATGTAGTCTGGAAGACCTGGCCTGTTACTTGGCCAGGCAACTGTCTGAAGTCCTCCTTAAGAGGCGATGTTTGTGCTTGTTTACATTTGTCCCCAAGCAGGTAAAGACCTTGATTAAGGCAATCGGCGGATATAAGAGATATGCAATCTATCTCCCGCTATTCTGTTGAGTCGTCCCTCTGCTCACACCACTGTGTTGATGCATTGGGACACAAACCCAAGATCTTGTACCATGTACAGTTGTGTCAGAGTCTTGAGTGTAGAAGGGTTCCTCCTTTCTGAACCCACGCTCCTTTGTCTGAAGCTCTCCCTGACCAGGGATAAGAGCTGTGAAGTCTTATCTTCACTCTCCTTTCATCAGCTTCACCTTAGCCCCTTAATGGCAAGGTTAAGAGCTAACACTACCCTTGTACAGATGACTTGCTTAGGCAGTCGAACCCTTTGTTTGAGCCAACTTGACTGGATATAGTGTGTGCTTTGTGAATATTTGCTTGAAATGTTTGTTTGTTTTGTTGATGCTTGCATGCTTGCTTTCTTCCTGGATAGGATTAGCTTGCTGTTGTGCAAGTAGGTAGAAACCATAACATAGGGCAATGATGCATGATAACACTAGGCTCGAGTACAGCTCCCTGGTAGTGTGTCTCCCCTTGGTTTCTGGCTAGTCTTTCTCCCCTGTTTAGGGGAACTACGTCGCCCTGATCCTCATACCAGATGAGGTACGTAGGCAGGAGACCGTGCGAGGTCTCTCCAGGCACTTTTTTTCTTTTTTGTGTGTGTTTGTTCGACAGTTGCTAGGCTCGAGTTCCCGACTCCTTAGTAACTTGTTGTCTGATTGTGTTTGTTCGGTTCGGAAGCCGATGTAAGTCCAGCTATTGGCATTCGGGTTCCACGTTTGCCTTCTTGTGTGTGTTTTGGTTCGGATGCTGATGTAAGTCCAGTGATTGGCGTTCAGGCTCCACGTTTGCCTTTGCCTGTGTTAGTTTGTGTGCGTGTTAGCCGAGCTACGAATGCTCTGATTCTCCTTCGTCCAAAGGAGATACGTATGCATAGGATGCGACATCCTAGCGAGCATGTGTCGTTCCCCCAGTCCGAACTACTTTGACTCTGATGTCTATGCTTGATAGACTAAGTAGGCCCAGGATACGATGTCCTGCCGAGTCAGTCTTGTTCGTTTTCTTGTGTCTCTTTCAGCCAGTGTGTGTGTATGAGCAATGTTTTTAGCAACCATTTTCCTTCCTATTGTGCGTGGATCCCGTCGAGTACGACGGATGCGTAGGGGTGCTAATATATTCCCTTCGCATAACCGACTCCCGATCCCATTCTCTTTGGTCGCGAGACCATGCTTTTTCCAGGTTTACTCTGAGCGTTTCCTTTCCCTCTTTTGGGATAAATAACGCACGGTGGCGGCTCTGTTGTTCTTGTTTTCCCGCCGGTTTTTCGCGTAATGCGACAAATCCCTCATCTTTTTTGTTCTTTAACACCTACACAAGGCAATTCAAAAACCTCAAGGCAATGTTCATTTTCAACCTTAGTTCATGTTGTTGTCCATTTTCAAACCATATCCAAAACCACATAATCCATGTAACCAACCATGATCCATGATTCATCTTTAATCCATGTTCATTACCATGTCCATTTCAAATTATACACCATGATTCATTTATCAAAGTCATTTTTCCACCTTTCTCATCTTCAAATTTCATTCATGTTTACATTTTAAACCATGTTCATTTTTACATAAAACTTGCTCATTACATCATTCAATTTTTAAATGTAAACATGAATGAACATGGTTTATTACATTTTAAGATATAATGAGCAAGTTTAAACCATATTCATAAACCTGATTTATTACGATACAAGACCTAAACCATGACCAAGTGACTTAAACATACACATTTTAAACCATTCTAATTCCAAACATAAACCAAGTCAAATTTCCAAAACCAACCATGTGTAAATACATTCAATTTCCAACCACAATCCAATTCACATCTTCATTCAAATTACAACCACTAAACCAACAATCCAATTTCCAAATACATAAACCATTAAAACCAAACAATTTCGAACATGTCAAAATTCCAATTTCCAACCACACAAATACGATGTTTTTAATCCCATTACAACATTCACATCTTCAATTCAAATTATTTCATTCCACCATACATTTCCATTCACAAATACAATTTCAAAATTACAACCACAATCAATACACAATTTTAGCAAGTAACATCACAACCCAAGCTCACTAATTTATTCTGTCGTACCCCAAATTTTGACCATCTTTCATATGCTTTCTAGTGTCACTTTATTTCGAATAAGTAAAATGACATAATTAGTAGAATGTCATATTTAAGAAGTTACAAAGGGGGAAGGTCATGAATTTGAATCCCACCTTTCTCATTTTTAGTGTTTTTTCTCTTTTATTTATTTCTAACTTTTTGCATTATTTTTAAAATCACAAAAATAACATTTTCTCTATCATTTTACTATTAATTTTCGTATTTTTTATTAAAGCATTTTTTTAAATATTTTTTTCTTCATTAAAATCATGATTTTATGCATAAAATAGTAAAAAAAATTCATAAAAATATAAAAAAAAATCAAAATCTTTCTTCTTATTATATTAAGTCTATTTTCATTATCATTTAAAATAAATTTTTATTCACAAAGTCATGAATTCATTCAAATCCATTGGCTTGGACTCTAAGAAATAGGTAAAATAAAATCCTTCATAAACAATTCCATATTATTTAATTTTTTAAACTTAATTTTATCTATAAATAGTACATATGTTTACACTTTTCATTCCTCCACAATTTACAAATTCTCTATCCTAAAGTTGTTGTTCATCACGTCAAAGAACAACAACAATAAAATCATAATCTAAGCTTCAACCATCTCTGCAATGCAAGGAGGAACAAGAAGAGGAGTCAAAGAAGGAGAAGAGAGTGAAGAGAAATTCTAGTTGTGCACAAACCCGAGAAAACATCCTCTCTATAGGTTGGTCTTCCATTTGTATTTATCTTTTGTTATCTGGATCTATTGTATTAGTGTCGGGGTTTAATTATTTGCTCTGATAGCAGTTTTATCTTCTAGTCGGTTCAGATTGAAAATTATATCATTTTTTTTACTAAAAGAATCATAAAGCAAAATTTATATATTTATCAAATTTTTATTTTTTTTCAAATCTATAAGCAATTCGATCAATTAAGGCAAATTTCTAAAAAAAAACGTAAATAAAAAATCTTCAAAACAAACCTGAGGAGACTAATCTGTTTACTAATATTATAAGTTTATCTTTTTTCTTTTTAGAAGAATATTCAGTGTTTTTTTTAAATTGATCTTTTTTTAGTTAACAACGTAAATCTTAAAGTTGCTCTCTTTGTTAAATCTTACACTTGGTCAACCAAATATTTATAATCCTTCTCTTTAATTACACAAATCCTTTACAATCACAATAAACTCATTAAAAAACACATAATTGATAACATAAACCAATATCTAGAACAACATTCAAATTTTAAAAATAACAAAGTCTTGTTTATCATGGCTGTTCCAAAAAAAAAATTATTTATTAAAATACAAAACAATAAATATTAAAATAATAAAAAATTAAAGTAAAAATTTAAGATTAGAAAAAATCACGTTCATTATAATTAATTAGTGCATTTTATTGAATTGATTTGAGTTAATTCATATAGGTTATTAATATACATAAAAATAAAAATACAAAATTATTTATTTTATTTTCTTTAACATATTGAACATAACAAAAAAACAATTAGTTAATATTATATTAGAGTTAATAGGTTTATTATAATTAAAGTTAGTTAAAAATAATTTATTAATAATATTCTAATTATTCCTTTATAATTAACATAAATAAGAAGACAAAAAATATATAATTGAATAGTTAATATTAATTAACTAGGGATCAATGTCATCAATTTGTTACCATCACCTCTAATAACGTCTCACTCATTCCATCACCTCCAAAATCAGCTACCGGCCCAATCCACATAATGGGATTTGAGGCTCACCAAAAACTGACCATCTATCCAATAACATGAATGCATGCAACAACAACATCATGCACAAGGACCCACCTCTATTGTCAACGTACACCGTCAATATTGGCCATCATGCATCAAACATATGTTATACAGCTCAACAACATCAAGATACAACATAATAAGCATCAACAATACATTTAAGGTTATGTCACACAACCACATAAATAATACAATGCATTCTAACACCATCATACAGAAAAATATTCATTTTCAGGTTAAAAATAATTTTAAATGACAATACACACTCTTAACTTTTTGACGCTTCGAACCGCGCGTCAAACCGAGTTACGAACCTTAAGTTACGTCATTTTCAATTTCCCAATTTTTTTTACGTAACAGTGGTAACCGGTTACGCTCAAATCAGTAACCGGTTACGGCATTCGAAAATAACTCATAAACCTATTTTTTGTCGTTGAAGGCCTTCCGAACCTCCGATTTTGATTCCGTAAAAACCTCTGATCTCAGAATTCAACATACTATAACTATTCAATGATTAAAATAGAAAATTCATATTATATCACATATTAGCATAAAAAACTCATTCATTATCATCAATTCATGTGTACCCCAAACCTCTCATGCAATAATTCATCATTCCAACTCTGACTGAAAACCACATTAATTCACACAACTTTTACATCACACAATCCAATCAAATTTCCTGGGTTTAACAACAACACTTTCGTCATTCACACAATTCAATCAAACTTTATGGGTTTAACAACAACATTTTCATCATTCCCACAATTCAATCAAATTTCACGGGTTTAACAACAACATTTTCATCATTCACACAATTCAATCAAATTTTATGGGTTTAACAACAACATTTTCATTATTCCCACAATTAAATCAAATTTCAAGGGTTTAACATCAATATTTTCATCATTCACACAATTCACTCAAATGTCATGGGTTTAAAATCAACATTTTCATCATTCCCACAACTCAATCAAATTTCATGTTTTAACAACAACATTTTCATCATTCACACAATTCAATCAAATTTTATGGGTCTAACAATAACATTTTCATCATTTCCACCATTCAATCAAATTTCATGGGTTTAACAACAACATTTTCATCATTCACACAATTCAATCAAAATTCTTGGGTTTAACAACAACATTTTCTTCATTCCGACAATTCAATCAAATTCCATGGGTTTAACAACAACATTTTCACTATTCCCAAAATTCAATCAAATTTCATGGATTTAACAACAACATTTTCATCATTCACACAACTCATTCAAATTTCATTGGTTTAACCGCAACATTTTCACCATTCCCACAATTCAACATAGAGAAGAAAACACAAAACCTACATGGCATAATCTACCCACCATCATCATGTTAACCCTTAGATAATCAAAACCCCATCCTTACCTTAGAGTTCCTAGCAATAGCTTCTTTAACCTTCAATAATGGTGAATCTCCCCTTGAGCCCTAGTCTCCTCTACTCTCTTTCTCTACTTCTCCTATTTTCTCCTCAAATGTTACGTATTGAGTTTCTATCACAATACGTCTTTTATATTTTTATTATGAATCCTATTGTTTTATTAACTTATTATATTATCACTATTTTCTTAATAATAATAATAATAATCCATTTAAATTAAATAGTTAAATTAATATTCATATAATATTAATTAATTAAATAAATAATAAATAATATGATTAATTATTTTTACTCACCACACCACCCTTTCTACACTTTTGCTCACACACTCCCCAACATCTTAATTTCTAAGGCAACTACCTCACACTAAGGGTACACAACGCATCATAACACCAATCAACACAACACAACCATAACTCTCACATAATTAAATTACGGAAAATAATTTAAATAAAATTAGGGCGTTACAATACCTACGACTTTAACCATCGTGAGATGGCTGACCTTTTAGGAATCCCTAGTGGCTTTGACATTTTTACTAAAGCACAAGAGGATAGGCTTATGGACAATGAACTTGATTACTTTTAGGGAAGCATTCAGGGAACTCACACCCTGAACCCAATTCCATGGACTCCAACAATATCCACTACCCGTCTATAAGATACTTTCACATGATCATAGCCTATATCCTTTTCGGGAAAGAGGCGAACATTACCTCTGTGTCCAGAGACGAGTTATTTATCGTATTTTGTGTTTTTCAATCTAGGCTAGTTAATGTTGCGACTTTTATGCTAGCTAACCTAGACAGAATTGCACATGCTACCCACAAATCCATCCTAATAGAAGGCCTTGTTACTATGATTGTTGCGGCTATCGGTCTTAGAACCCCAATTTCCCATTTGACCCCTCTAGGAGGTATCCGACCGGTGAACATAGTATTCTGCTTCAACCACAGGTGTCATACGGTGAACTGACTTTAATGTGTTTTTAATCGCAATGTCGCGGTTAGCAAGAGTCGCCACCGACTTTTCTTTTATCCAATAAGGAAAGGTGGAAAAGAACAGGAAAGACCTTAATTTAGATTCTTAGGTTCGGGAGGTACATTATACAAAGGGAAGGTATTAGCACCCTTTGTATCCATGGTTATCCATGGGCTCTTAATTTCTCAATCATTTATGTTTTTCTAGTTTGAAAAAGTGTTTGAGAAATGTGCAGGAAATGTTTGGAAAGGGAGAATTTAACTTTGTAATGATTCTTGCATGAATGTATACAAAGTGGTTATCTCGTTTAGTTTTGAAAATAGTTTAGAAAAATATAACTCGGCAATGATTCTAGTACGAATGTATGCCAAGTGGTGATTTTCTAAAAGATGTTTTGAAATGTGTGAGGTGTGAAAAGTATGAATGAGCAATTAGGAGTTATACCTATCCAAGGTCTTCACGGGCATTTCCTATCCTTATGAGGGTAAAACTGTCCTTACTATTGAGAAGTAAGTAGCTTTGTCCTTTGGATGTAAAAGGGTCATCGTAGGATCATCGATTGGTCATTGAAGGCAACAGTTGTGAGGATACCTTAGCATTCGAAGGGACTATCATCATTTAACCGTAGGCTACGCCGAAGGGTCATCGAGGGACAAAGGCAACATTCGAGGGACTATGATGATTTAACCGAAGGGTCTTTGCTAAGGGCATCCCCATATTCGCGGGACATGACCGTAATACCGTAATCGTAGGGTAACAAAAGAGAGGTCCAAGATCACTTATTTAAAGGCGAAGTGTTACAATTAATTAGATAGCCGTAATCAATTAGGTAATTAAGTCCACATTAAAATTGATGAAATCAATACATTAAAATTAATTAGGCAATTAGGATGAATCTCCACATTAAAATTAAGTATTTCAAAATCCATCTCCATAAGGATATCCCACACATAAGGTGGAATACTTAGCCGGCCGTTTCCTCGGGAATATGTAAACCTTTACACAATTCAGCACACGGGTTAGAGCATCGAGGTAAAGTACAATTGAAAATTGCACTACAACACAACAGTCATAAAGTCAGACCAAATAATGCAGAATTATAATAAATTATGATTAGATAAACATAAGGTAGAACAGCAAAGAAACAAAACAACCACTGTCTCGTTCGCTTCTGCTTCGCTTAGCGAGTGCTCGCTACGTGCTCGCTTAGCGATGTGCTAGCGAGCGGCTGCTGGTTTTGAGTTTGATAGCAGCATGATCTCCGGGACCCTTGAACTTTATGGCATTTAATTACAGGAATAGCACGGACAAACATTCAGGATATTCAAGCATATTTAAATTAGCATGTGAAATCAAATTACATATCCAAAAATTTAATCATGATGCTTTAATGTATATAGAGATTACCGATTAAAAGCGTAAAATAGTAGTGATGCGCAAACCTGTTTGCAGCTGAGCTGCCATGTTGAAGGGACTGACCACTTTTGGTATCAGATGGAGTTGGGCGACGGTAGCTTCGGAGCGGAGGAGCGGAGGATCGGCCTTCAGGATTTCTTTACTCGGAACTCTCTAAAGTAGCCTCCAGGGTTTCTGTGCCAGGGTTTCTGTCCGTCTTCGTCTCTCCTTTCGTGACTGAAGCTTGGCTATTTATAATGCTCTTGTTATGACCTAATGGGCTCAGAATGAAGCCCGGAAATTCTGATATTCGCAAGCTTCGCTAGGCGAAGGAATTGCTCGCCTAGCGAGCAAGCTAGTTTGGGCTTTTTCTGGATTTGGTGCTTCGCTGGGGCGAGTGTCATGACGAAGGGTTCGCTAGGCGAAGGAATTGCTCGCCTAGCGAGCAAGTTAGTTTGGGCCAATTTGGATTGAGTCCGTTGTGAGCTGGGCTTTTGTTCCTTTAAGATCAGTGCCTTGCAGAATAAGTCGGAGTGCCTTGAAAAATGCCTTGTAATATCAACGGGCAAATTTTGGGGTATGACAACAGGCTAACAAGAAACCTAGGACCCAATGCATATGAATTGCTGATTAGAAATGAGGTGGTACACCATTTTACTTTTCCTAACCATGAGAGGACCAATGTTGAGAACCGAGATAACTAGTTATATGACTTAGAGGGTCAGAGAGAATCACCCACTCTACCTGAGACCCCTCCTTCCCATGAATACCATCCAACCCCCCTCTCTAATACTCCTTCACATGTTTATGTTGCTTGTGCCATTCCTCCCGTAAATCATGCTAGTGCACTCAACGTCCTTAGGACTGACGTTGCTACTTTTCGAGACGATGTCGCTACCATTCGCCTATATTTCCACAGTTTTATGGATGTGACACATGAGCAGTTCGATCATATTTATCAGGAGATCTACTATATCTGCAGATTCTTACACCCCAATGTCGAATGAAGTGGTTGATTCTTTGTTTCAGTATTACAACATTCCTACCTTCCATTTGAACAGTGAGGACACTCCTCCGTTTAAGTGTGGGGGAGGATATTATTTCCCTTTTTTTTCTAGTTTAGGATTGTTATTGTTTTTAATTTAGGAGTCATTTTTTTATTTAATTTTTGTCGAGCTATCGACGTAAAAGATAATGTTGCGTAGTATGCAACCCGCAATTTCCAATTTTTATTTCATGTTATGTTATGATATTTTTTCATTATGTTTTATGAATTTCAATTGTTTTTAATCCATTACTTTTCAAAAAGAAATTTCTGCACGACTAATAATGCTGCAGGCGAAAAATAGTCCAGAAACCCAAAATAGAAAGCCAAAGCACACTAGAGGGTATGGCGGTCGCCACTCTCATCATGGCGTTCGCGACAGACTCTAAAGCCAGAAAGCCCAAAATTATAAAGCGTGGCGTTTTCCATACACCCTATGTCGGTCGCCACGAACTCCAGAAACGAGAAAACCAATTTTAAACCTAATTGTTGCCTCTTCGACTTCATCCTCTCAACTTTTAAACTACCTCATTCACTCCATTTATAAACCCATTTCATCTAGCACATTCAATTTCTCCATATTCCCAAAAGTCCCTAATTATTTGTTCACTCTTTCACCTTCCACTCTCATTACTATTTAAACCAACACCTACCATTACCATTTTCACCACTCTCACTCTTACATATTTCTCTCTTCACCATATCTTGTCTACAAACTCTAACAATGGCTCACACCTTGAACCCAATTCCATGGACTCCAACAATATCCACTACCCGTCTATAAGATACTTTCACATGATCATAGCCTATATCCTTTTCGGGAAAGAGGCGAACATTACCTCTGTGTCCAGAGACGAGTTATTTATCGTATTTTGTGTTTTTCAATCTAGGCTAGTTAATGTTTCGACTTTTATGCTAGCTAACCTAGACAGAATTGCACATGCTACCCACAAATCCATCCTAATAGAAGGCCTTGTTACTATGATTGTTGCGGCTATCGGTCTTAGAACCCCAATTTCCCATTTGACCCCTCTAGGAGGTATCCGACCGGTGAACATAGTATTCTGCTTCAACCACAGGTGTCATACGGTGAACTGACTTTAATGTGTTTTTAATCGCAATGTCGCGGTTAGCAAGAGTCGCCACCGACTTTTCTTTTATCCAATAAGGAAAGGTGGAAAAGAACAGGAAAGACCTTAATTTAGATTCTTAGGTTCGGGAGGTACATTATACAAAGGGAAGGTATTAGCACCCTTTGTATCCATGGTTATCCATGGGCTCTTAATTTCTCAATCATTTATGTTTTTCTAGTTTGAAAAAGTGTTTGAGAAATGTGCAGGAAATGTTTGGAAAGGGAGAATTTAACTTTGTAATGATTCTTGCATGAATGTATACAAAGTGGTTATCTCGTTTAGTTTTGAAAATAGTTTAGAAAAATATAACTCGGCAATGATTCTAGTACGAATGTATGCCAAGTGGTGATTTTCTAAAAGATGTTTTGAAATGTGTGAGGTGTGAAAAGTATGAATGAGCAATTAGGAGTTATACCTATCCAAGGTCTTCACGAGCATTTCCTATCCTTATGAGGGTAAAACTGTCCTTACTATTGAGAAGTAAGTAGCTTTGTCCTTTGGATGTAAAAGGGTCATCGTAGGATCATCGATTGGTCATTGAAGGCAACAGTTGTGAGGATACCTTAGCATTCGAAGGGACTATCATCATTTAACCGTAGGCTACGCCGAAGGGTCATCGAGGGACAAAGGCAACATTCGAGGGACTATGATGATTTAACCGAAGGGTCTTTGCTAAGGGCATCCTCATATTCGCGGGACATGACCGTAATACCGTAATCGTAGGGTAACAAAAGAGAGGTCCAAGATCACTTATTTAAAGGCAAAGTGTTACAATTAATTAGATAGCCGTAATCAATTAGGTAATTAAGTCCACATTAAAATTGATGAAATCAATACATTAAAATTAATTAGGCAATTAGGATGAATCTCCACATTAAAATTAAGTATTTCAAAATCCATCTCCATAAGGATATCCCACACATAAGGTGGAATACTTAGCCGGCCGTTTCCTCGGGAATATGTAAACCTTTACACAATTCAGCACACGGGTTAGAGCATCGAGGTAAAGTACAATTGAAAATTGCACTACAACACAACAGTCATAAAGTCAGACCAAATAATGCAGAATTATAATAAATTATGATTAGATAAACATAAGGTAGAACAACAAAGAAACAAAACAGCCACTGTCTCGTTCGCTTCTGCTTCGCTTAGCGAAGGCTTAGCGAGTGCTCGCTACGTGCTCGCTTAGCGATGTGCTAGCGAGCGGCTGCTGGTTTTGAGTTTGATAGCAGCATGATCTCTGGGACCCTTGAACTTTATGGCATTTAATTATAGGAATAGCACGGTCAAACATTCAGGATATTCAAGCATATTTAAATTAGCATGTGAAATCAAATTACATATCCAAAAATTTAATCATGATGCTTTAATGTATATAGAGATTACCGATTAAAAGCGTAAAACAGTAGTGATGCGCAAACCTGTTTGCAGCTGAGCTGCCATGTTGAAGGGACTGACCACTTTTGGTATCGGATGGAGTTGGGCGACGGTAGCTTCGGAGCGGAGGAGCGGAGGAGCGGCCTTCAGGGTTTCTTTACTCGGAACTCTCTAAAGTAGCCTCCAGGGTTTCTGTGCCAGGGTTTCTGTCCGTCTTCGTCTCTCCTTTCGTGACTGAAGCTTGGCTATTTATAATGCTCTTGTTATGACCTAATGGGCTCAGAATGAAGCCCGAAAATTCTGATATTCGCAAGCTTCGCTAGGCGAAGGAATTGCTCGCCTAGCGAGCAAGCTAGTTTGGGCTTTTTCTGGATTTGGTGCTTCGCTGGGGCGAGTGTCATGACGAAGGGTTCGCTAGGCGAAGGAATTGCTCGCCTAGCGAGCAAGTTAGTTTGGGCCAATTTGGATTGAGTCCGTTGTGAGCTGGGCTTTTGTTCCTTTAAGATCAGTGCCTTGCAGAATAAGTTGGAGTGCCTTGAAAAATGCCTTGTAATATCAACGGGCAAATTTTGGGGTATGACAGCTGCCCCTGTTCAATATTCTTGAACCGAGAGAGTTAGGATGGCAAGTACGCCATTCGTGGTCTGGAGGTGGAAGATTATTGAACACTAGAATGCCCCAAAAATTTTCTCTTGTTAATCAAAGACTAGTCTTTGATGGAGATGAGCTTAAAGGTGCCATCCAGGAAGTTTGAGAGCTTTCAGGGTGCGTCGTGCATTAGACGATATTTGAATACATGGGTGTCATACCGGGTCATGCGCTAGACCGTACGGTGAGTCCTCCATTATGCTGTCGACTTCGTTGGGGAGTCAGAGTGTGTTATACGCTGCTGGGGATAAGGGATCAAAATGGATCATATGCTAGACCGTATCTGAATACCAGAGTGAGTTGTTCATTAGGCGGATGACTTTGCTGAGGATGAAAAATCAGAATGGATCGTACGCTAGATCGTCTCTGAGTTGCAAAATGAGCCGTACGTTAGGCTGTATCTGACGAAGGTAGAATCAGAATGGATCGTACGTTAGATCGCATCTGAGTTGAAGATCCAAATGGGTCGTACGTTAGACCGTATTGGAGTTGCAGAATGAACCGTCCATTAGGTTGTATGTTAGGCTGCATTTGATTATAAACGGGGGTAGTCGTACGCTAGACTACACTTCAGAAATGTACCGTACACTAGGTAGCATTTGAGGAGATGAAGGTCTAACTGGGTCGTACACTAGACCGTATCTGAGCAGAACGAGCCGTCTGTTAGGCTGAATCTGATGATGAAAGGGGTAGTCGTACTCTAGACTACACTTCAGAGATGTACCGTACACTAGGTAGCATCTGAGGAGATGAAGGTCTAACTGGGTCGTACATTAGACCGTATCTAAGCAGAATGAGCCGTCCATTAGGCTGAATCTGATGATAAAAGGGGTAGTCGTACTCTAGACTACACTTCAGAAATGTACCGTACACTAGGTAGCATCTGAGCAGCAGAATGAGCCGTCCATTAGGCTGAATCTGATGATAAAAGGGGGTAGTCATATGCTAGACTACACTTCAGAAATGTACCGTACACTAGGTAGCATCTGAGCAGCAGAATGAGCCGTCCATTAGGCTGAATCTGATGATAAAAGGGGGTAGTCATATGCTAGACTACACTTCAGAAATGTACCGTACACTAGGTAGCATCTGAGCAGCAGAATGAGCCGTCCATTAGGCTGAATCTGATGATAAAAGGGGGTAGTCATATGCTAGACTACATTTCAGAAATGTACCGTACACTAGGTAGCATCTGAGGAGATGAAGGTCTAACTGGGTCGTACATTAGACCGTATCTAAGCAGAATGAGCCGTCCATTAGGCTGAATCTGATGATAAAAGGGGGTAGTCATATGCTAGACTACATTTCAGAAATGTACCGTACACTAGGTAGCATCTGAGGAGATGACGGTCTAACTGGGTCGTACATTAGACCGTATCTGAGCAGAATGAGCCGTCCATTAGGCTGAATCTGATGATAAAAGGGGGTAGTCATATGCTAGACTACATTTCAGAAATGTACCGTACACTAGGTAGCATCTGAGGAGATGAAGGTCTAACTGGGTCGTACATTAGACCGTATTTGAGTTGTTGAAGGTCAGAATGGATCATACATTAGATCGTATCTGAGTTGAAGGAGTCATATGTTGAGCTGAATCAGAATAAACCGTACGCTAGGCTATATCTGATAGTATTTGTATATGGTGTATTTGCAATAAATGTCTGGGATGGGCTTATAGATGCCATCGCTATGAGGATGTCAGAATGAATGTTGACATGGAGTATATCTGAAAGATGTAGTTGAATCCTGAATGTAATTGATAAAGATGTCCGTCTGAATGGACCTTTGTTCTGATTGTATCAAGAGGATAATTGACCTGAAAAATAAAGTTAGCTTCATGCCATGAGATGCAAATGTTGTATGCATGCGTGTGCTGTGAAATGATGTAATGAGTGAATTATGCGTCTGAAATAAATGCGAACATTGTATGCATGTATATGTTATGCAATGATGTAATGAATGCACTATGCGTCTAAAACGTTCTTCCAGGAGACTCTACTGGGGAAATAAATCTCAGTCTGCTGGTCGGAGATATTTGTATTGATGATCCTTCCTTAGCCGGGGGATACTTGATTTATGTCTGACGATGGAAACACTCAACAGAGCCTGGCTAGGGCTGGAAGAGATGACCAGTCTGTCTGGTAATGCCAACCTCTTTTGGGAAATAGCTGGCGTTGCCGGGGAATCGAATTAGCAACGGATTCATTGGGAAGCGTGATTAGACCTTCTCCTCGATCCTGAAGTCGTGTAGTAATTGCTATTACTATTCTAGGCATGCATTTTTGGTAAACATTGATCATATTCAAATACATAAATCAATTCAAATTAAATCAATGGACGTTTACGCAAACAAAACAGAAAAGGTAAAACAAAAGCATCTTTTTGGAAATGAAATTGTATTGATTTTGAAAGAGGGCCTGTAAACAGGCAATTTGTGTACAAGGAGACAGAAATCCTAGTAAGAGGAAATCGTCAAGAAAACAAAGAGAAAGCTATGCAGAAAAGGTCCTATTGATTTTAATTCCACTACTGTCATTATGTCTTCAAGCGTCTCATCTCCTGTCGGATAGAAGTGATTGGCTTGTTCAGTCCTTGGAACTTGGTTGAAGCTGACTGAGAACGGGACATAGTCTTACGCTTTAATCCCTAATTTTTGCCTGGACCGCCTTTTTCAGGTTTTCAGTCCACCAGGATACCCTTTTTTGCCCAAGCCGCCTTTTCAGGTTTTCGACTTGCCGGGTGTACGTTTTTATATGTTTATCCCTAATTTTTGCCCGAACCCTTTTGGTTCGCCGGGATGCCCTTACTTTTGCCTAGATACGTCGACCTAGCGGGTCTCTTTTATGCGTAGTATTTTTTAACTATGTCCGCGTTCACAGGATGCGGGAAGTCTTCACCATCCATTGTAGTGAGCATCATGGCTCCACCAGAGAATACCTTCTTAACTACAAATGGCCCTTCGTATGTGGGAGTCCATTTACCTCTGGGATCACCTTGCGGTAGAATGATACGCTTGATCACCAAGTCGCCAATTTGATATACCTGTCTCTTGACCTTTTTGTTAAATGCCTGGATCATGCGCTTCTGATATATCTGCCTATGACAAACAGCCGCGAGCCTCTTCAATCAAATTTATCTGATCGAGTCGAGTCTGAATCCGTTCATATTCATCTAAGCCCGCCTCTTTCATGATTCTTAGAGAGGGAATCTGAACTTCCACTGGTAAGACGGCTTCCATTCCATAGACTAAAGAGAAAGGAGTTGCCCCTGTCGAGGTGCGTACTGAGGTGCGATAACCATGGAGAGCAAATGGTAATGTCTCATGCCAGTCTTTGTACGTTATTGTTATCTTTTGTATGATCTTCTTGATATTCTCATTAGCAGTCTCCACGGCGCCGTTCGTCTTTGGCCGGCACGGAGAAGAGTTATGGTGCTTTATTTTGAACTGCGTGTAGAGTTCAGTTTAATACCATCATCAGTGATAACTCTCTCAGGAGACAACAGGTTTCTCAAGTAGATATTTGATAGAATCCATCTTAGAAATCAATAAAGTGGTATGATTCAACATATACTGTCTTAGTCGGCGAGCAGCCTAAGCCAAAGCACAGTAAGCTTTCTCGAGCTGTGAGTATCTTGTTTCACAGTCGGTACCTTTTGCTAAGGTAGTGTATGGCATGCTCTTTTCGACTAGACTCGTCATGTTGCCCCAGCACACCCTATTGAATTTTCTAACACGGTCAAATACAT
The DNA here is from genome assembly GCF_024323335.1 of Lathyrus oleraceus. Taxonomy (NCBI): domain Eukaryota; kingdom Viridiplantae; phylum Streptophyta; class Magnoliopsida; order Fabales; family Fabaceae; genus Lathyrus; species Lathyrus oleraceus. Next base: position 534,411,246 of record NC_066585.1, on the reverse strand, counting down.
GATTAGAGGTCTCCCTTCAACTGGTGGTACCAGAATTGGAGGTTCTTGGAGATATTTCTTGATTTTGTCGTTCATCATTCCGTACCATCTCTTGATTCTTTCTCAGTAATTTGAAGATGGGTTTGCAAGTAGCAGTCAAGTGTGGAATGAATCGGGCAATGTAATTCAAGTGTCCCAAGAAACCTCTGATTTCTTTCTTGTCTATTTCGGTACCCAGATTTGCAATTTAAATTGATTCCTCCTGCGGCTGTATGCTCTTTTCTTTTTGTAGTAACAGTCTGGCAAGTTCTCCAGGGACTTCACAATCTTCCTCACTTTCGTCCTCGGCTTGGTAGATCGGATTTTCAAAGTCATAATGAACAGTAGCAGAACTATTATCAACAGGATCCAGAGTGGATATGGATATGCAATTTGTTACGTGAGTGTGTGCAAGAAAGCATAGCTTGTTTGAAAAATGACAAGAAAGATAAAGAGCGCAATATTTGAATGCAAAAAGTCCATTGATTTATTGAATGTAAATATGCTTATGAAAATGACAAAACCCTTGAAAAATTAGTTATTATGCCCCGGGCCTAGACACAATGCTTTGAAACACTAAAATAGCAATAACAATTACTCCTGACTAAAGGTAATCGGGATAGTGTCTTCAGCCTTCCAATTATTGAGTCCGTCACCAATCGTTGGGAAAATCCAGCTATCCAAGTCACAATCGTTATCAGCATCTTCCACAGCATTGACAGTCTTGTCATGATTAGGCAGGGGGGCAGTGATGACATTAGGAGTCTCAGGCGGATCCAATTCAAATTCTCCGGCGTCGATCATATCCTGAATTTTATTCTTCAACGACCAACAATCGTTTGTATTATGCCCGGGGCTATCGGAGTGATACGCACACCTGGCGTTGGGATTATAACTAGGAGAAGTAGTGTTGGGTTTTGCAGGAGGATCTCTGAGGGTAATTAAATTTGCTTTTAGCATACCCTGCAGTGCTTGTGCTAAAGTCATATTGATCTTCGTAAACTGCCTTCTTCCCGGGTTAATGTGCCTCACAGATTTCTTGTCTTTTTTCTTCTCGAGCAAGAGAGCCTTCAGTTCCTCCTGCCCCTTGGATAAGTTCAAGATCATCTCCTGGAGTTGAGCATTCTGAGCATGGAGATCTTTGACAGTTTGTCCGAGGTCCATTTTTCTGTTTGCATGAAAACCGTGAGAACATTGATCCCTTTAGAATACCTGTTATACAATGTTATGCTATGCAATGTATGAAATGTTTTCAAGGACTTCTGGAATTTAACTTTGCATAAACTACCAAAAAAGGAGACCTTTTTTTTTTTTTTTTTTTTTTTTTTTTACAAAATAGAGCAAAGTTAAATCCCTAAGTCCTTGAAATGGTTAGTTCAATGCCATGATGTTATGATGATGTTATGATGTTATGATGTTATGATGTTATGATGTTATGATGTTAACAAGCACAAGCAAGTCACACAACCATCATTCCTAAGTTTTAAGGCTTGCATGAGTTCCATAGGTAAGTACCCTCCCCACTGAAGTTTGGTTGGTTCAACCTGTCCTAGAATAGTAACCGGGTTCTAGAAGGATATCAGATCATCGACCTTTCTTTAAGTCCACTTCAGTGCAACGCCAAGTGGTTGACCAAAGCTTCCCTAAAGTCCAATCTCAAAGAGTGTAGTATCGAGTATCAACCAACCCCAGTCGGAACCGAAGCCAGTTACCTCACTACTTTCTAATGGCTAGGATGAGTCAATTAGGGTTCTAAAGGTCTGGTTAATGCTTTGATGACACCACGCGAATGCCAAATTTTTCCTCAAGTAAACATGAGGAACATCAGGACATCCAAAGTGTCACATTAACCGTAGCCATCATTTTAACCATTCCAGTATACGCCGGATAGTCGCGATGATCTATTGCTACTTACCTAAGGTACACTAGATCCGGGTGTAGGATCTTTCACTCAAAAATATCCTTAAAAGAAGGAACAATTTGAAAACATAAATAATTTTTTTAAGGTGACCTCTCTTTATGTCCCCAGCAGAGTCGCCAGTTCTGTCATACGGTGAACTGACTTTAATGTGTTTTTAATCGCAATGTCGCGGTTAGCAAGAGTCGCCACCGACTTTTCTTTTATCCAATAAGGAAAGGTGGAAAAGAACAGGAAAGACCTTAATTTAGATTCTTAGGTTCGGGAGGTACATTATACAAAGGGAAGGTATTAGCACCCTTTGTATCCATGGTTATCCATGGGCTCTTAATTTCTCAATCATTTATGTTTTTCTAGTTTGAAAAAGTGTTTGAGAAATGTGCAGGAAATGTTTGGAAAGGGAGAATTTAACTTTGTAATGATTCTTGCATGAATGTATACAAAGTGGTTATCTCGTTTAGTTTTGAAAATAGTTTAGAAAAATATAACTCGGCAATGATTCTAGTACGAATGTATGCCAAGTGGTGATTTTCTAAAAGATGTTTTGAAATGTGTGAGGTGTGAAAAGTATGAATGAGCAATTAGGAGTTATACCTATCCAAGGTCTTCACGGGCATTTCCTATCCTTATGAGGGTAAAACTGTCCTTACTATTGAGAAGTAAGTAGCTTTGTCCTTTGGATGTAAAAGGGTCATCGTAGGATCATCGATTGGTCATTGAAGGCAACAGTTGTGAGGATACCTTAGCATTCGAAGGGACTATCATCATTTAACCGTAGGCTACGCCGAAGGGTCATCGAGGGACAAAGGCAACATTCGAGGGACTATGATGATTTAACCGAAGGGTCTTTGCTAAGGGCATCCCCATATTCGCGGGACATGACCGTAATACCGTAATCGTAGGGTAACAAAAGAGAGGTCCAAGATCACTTATTTAAAGGCAAAGTGTTACAATTAATTAGATAGCCGTAATCAATTAGGTAATTAAGTCCACATTAAAATTGATGAAATCAATACATTAAAATTAATTAGGCAATTAGGATGAATCTCCACATTAAAATTAAGTATTTCAAAATCCATCTCCATAAGGATATCCCACACATAAGGTGGAATACTTAGCCGGCCGTTTCCTCGGGAATATGTAAACCTTTACACAATTCAGCACACGGGTTAGAGCATCGAGGTAAAGTACAATTGAAAATTGCACTACAACACAACAGTCATAAAGTCAGACCAAATAATGCAGAATTATAATAAATTATGATTAGATAAACATAAGGTAGAACAGCAAAGAAACAAAACAACCACTGTCTCGTTCGCTTCTGCTTCGCTTAGTGAGTGCTCGCTACGTGCTCGCTTAGCGATGTGCTAGCGAGCGGCTGCTGGTTTTGAGTTTGATAGCAGCATGATCTCCGGGACCCTTGAACTTTATGGCATTTAATTACAGGAATAGCACGGACAAACATTCAGGATATTCAAGCATATTTAAATTAGCATGTGAAATCAAATTACATATCCAAAAATTTAATCATGATGCTTTAATGTATATAGAGATTACCGATTAAAAGCGTAAAATAGTAGTGATGCGCAAACCTGTTTGCAGCTGAGCTGCCATGTTGAAGGGACTGACCACTTTTGGTATCAGATGGAGTTGGGCGACGGTAGCTTCGGAGCGGAGGAGCGGAGGATCGGCCTTCAGGGTTTCTTTACTCGGAACTCTCTAAAGTAGCCTCCAGGGTTTCTGTGCCAGGGTTTCTGTCTGTCTTCGTCTCTCCTTTCGTGACTGAAGCTTGGCTATTTATAATTCTCTTGTTATGACCTAATGGGCTCAGAATGAAGCCCGAAAATTCTGATATTCGCAAGCTTCGCTAGGCGAAGGAATTGCTCGCCTAGCGAGCAAGCTAGTTTGGGCTTTTTCTGGATTTGGTGCTTCGCTGGGGCGAGTGTCATGACGAAGGGTTCGCTAGGCGAAGGAATTGCTCGCCTAGCGAGCAAGTTAGTTTGGGCCAATTTGGATTGAGTCCGTTGTGAGCTGGGCTTTTGTTCCTTTAAGATCAGTGCCTTGCAGAATAAGTCGGAGTGCCTTGAAAAATGCCTTGTAATATCAACGGGCAAATTTTGGGGTATGACAACAGGCTAACAAGAAACCTAGGACCCAATGCATATGAATTGCTGATTAGAAATGAGGTGGTACACCATTTTACTTTTCCTAACCATGAGAGGACCAATGTTGAGAACCGAGATAACTAGTTATATGACTTAGAGGGTCAGAGAGAATCACCCACTCTACCTGAGACCCCTCCTTCCCATGAATACCATCCAACCCCCCTCTCTGATACTCCTTCACATGTTTATGTTGCTTGTGCCATTCCTCCCGTAAATCATGCTAGTGCACTCAACGTCCTTAGGACTGACGTTGCTACTTTTCGAGACGATGTCGCTACCATTCGCCTATATTTCCACAGTTTTATGGATGTGACACATGAGCAGTTCGATCATATTTATCAGGAGATCTACTATATCTGCAGATTCTTACACCCCAATGTCGAATGAAGTGGTTGATTCTTTGTTTCAGTATTACAACATTCCTACCTTCCATTTGAACAGTGAGGACACTCCTCCGTTTAAGTGTGGGGGAGGATATTATTTCCCTTTTTTTTCTAGTTTAGGATTGTTATTGTTTTTAATTTAGGAGTCATTTTTTTATTTAATTTTTGTCGAGCTATCGACGTAAAAGATAATGTTGCGTAGTATGCAACCCGCAATTTCCAATTTTTATTTCATGTTATGTTATGATATTTTTTCATTATGTTTTATGAATTTCAATTGTTTTTAATCCATTACTTTTCAAAAAGAAATTTCTGCACGACTAATAATGCTGCAGGCGAAAAATAGTCCAGAAACCCAAAATAGAAAGCCAAAGCGCACTAGAGGGTATGGCGGTCGCCACTCTCATCATGGCGTTCGCGACAGACTCTAAAGCCAGAAAGCCCAAAATTATAAAGCGTGGCGTTTTCCATACACCCTATGTCGGTCGCCACGAACTCCAGAAACGAGAAAACCAATTTTAAACCTAATTGTTGCCTCTTCGACTTCATCCTCTCAACTTTTAAACTACCTCATTCACTCCATTTATAAACCCATTTCATCTAGCACATTCAATTTCTCCATATTCCCAAAAGTCCCTAATTATTTGTTCACTCTTTCACTTTCCACTCTCATTACTATTTAAACCAACACCTACCATTACCATTTTCACCACTCTCACTCTTACATATTTCTCTCTTCACCATATCTTGTCTACAAACTCTAACAATGGCTCAAGGAGGAAATGATGATTTCAATGGAGTAATCTTTCGGGAAGGTAGAGACGGTCGGAAGCAGCAAAAGTAATACGAAGCTCTGCTGAACCAAAACATTGTTCCAACAAGGCATGCGGATGACTCTTGCCAGTGTAGTCTAGGATTGTATAATAGTGTATATGAGATTCTAGATAGATTAAGTTTGGCACGTTTTTATGCATGCAGAGATTCCACTTATGTTAGCTTAACCTTAGAGTTTCTTAACTCTTTAGCATAAACTACACAAAGTTGGACTGCCAGCACAGTAGGATCTGTTAAATTACGTATCTTCAACAGAGAATACAAGTTTAATCTTGTCCAAATGGCTGACTTGCTACAGTTTCCTCACAGAGAGGGTGTTATTTTTGAAACAACCCTAGATACCGATTGGCCACATGAAGTTGATCCATTATGGGAACAACTAATTGGAAACCGGGCTGACAGTTTTGAGGGCAACAACGCGACACAAATCCATAACCCGACCATACGCTATTTTCGCCAAATGTTGACGCACACCATTTTTGGCCAGGAAAATAAAAGTAGAATTAATGCTAAGGAGTTGTTTTACATACACTCTGTTTTTTAGCACACACAGGTTAATTCAACCTCGTTTTTGTTGGCCCACATGCAAGTGATTTGCACCGCTAAAAGGGGACACATCGCATTTAAGGGACTTATTACCTCCATAGCTCGCGCCCTAGACCTACATAGGGAGCTTGCTATGCTTGACCCTCTACCCATGCTCTCCCTAGATATTGATGTATGTCGCCATATGCGGTTAATTAAGAACATGAGGGATGAGATGTATTCGTTAATGATAGCCAACAAGGAGGTGCCTAGTATTATCTTACTTTGCCCAAACCACACCGATGTGCGAGTCAGGATAATTGAATCTATAACTTGAATGTCGGTGCTGAAGCTGGACCGAAGCCCATGGACATTCATGAGAATGTCGATGCTGAAGCTGGACTAGAGCCCATGGACATTCATGAGAATGTCGCTGCTGATGATGCTACCGATGATGAGTATGATCAGAGAGATTGAGTCTTTCCTATACGCTATTCTCCACCATACCACCCACCACATGTTTTTACTTCACCTGCATACAACACACATTTTTCTAACCATTTTGCAGGTGCTTCCTCCGGAGCTACGCATGCCACACTTGATGATATACTCTATGAGTTGCGTGCCCGGAATGCCACTGATGCTGAGAGGGACAACCTGATATATGCTATGCATAAACAACAAACATGTATGATGCATCATATATATCAAATTCAAACACAACAAGCAACAATGATGGAACATATGAGTCAGATGCAAGCCTTTCAGATAAATATGACAAATGATGTGCAACTGATCTAAGCTACCCAAGCTTTACTTCTAGGGAGCCTGCGACACATAAGGGCAACACAAGACACCACAACTGTTAACATTCAGTAGGTTCAGACATCATAAACCTCCATGGTAGAGCAAGCCCATAAATGGCAGACCTTTCAGGCTTTCGTGGAGCACCACCACCAAGAGATGCTAGAGCATCTCCAGTTTCCATAAGCAGCCAAGGATCACGGTAATAACCAATTCGATTCTCTATTTGAGCGATTGGATAACATGGAGGTACAGATGCAGGGAGAGCACGGTCGAGGTGGATACGGTCGAGGAGGACAAGGCGACTAGTGGCAAGGCCAAGGCCATGGACGTGGCTAAGGAATATATTGATTCTATCGTCCAGGTTTTTCATTCCCTTTTTTCATTTTAATCAAAACATTGAGGATAATGTTTGGTTTAAGTGTGGGAGATGAACTTTATCGCTTTCATTTTTACTGCTTTCTACTTAGATTTATTATATTTTAGTCTATTTCATGATTTTATGATTTTATCTGTTTTTACTTTTCAGTACTGTTAGTAGAGTCATTGAATGTGTTGTCAAGTCTTTATGCATGGTTTTATGTTTCTTATTAATTCCCCCACTTTCTTGAGCCATACAATTTTTTTTTTGGACTTAGAATAATAATGCATATTTTGAAAGTTTTAGGCTATAGATACTACTTAGGATAAATTGTAGAAACTTGAGAAAACTTTACAAGATCGACATCGTTTTAACACCTTGAATCTCCCGAATATGGATATCAATTTAAGTACTTATCATATCGTAGCCTTAAACTCTCATCCTTTAATTTTCCTTAAGTAGTTTATTCAGCAGTCAACACCATCACAAACACACACTACGCAAGAAGTCGGTACAAATAAGTGTATGATCTTAAGCTTAAAACTGAAAAAGAAAGACTGAATTAATAAAAAGGATGTTACTTCTAAGTTAGGTGACCCTCATCCGATCATTTAACCCAAAGGTACAAACCTCTTTTAATGATATTAATCAAGCCAAAGTGCGAAAAAAATAATACACACACACACACACACACACACACACACACCACACACACACACACACACACCACACACACACACACCACACACACACACCACACACATATATATATATATATATATATATATATATTATATATATATATATATATATATATATTATATATATATATATATATATATATATATTATATATATATTATATATATTCACTAACATATTATCTTGCCATGAGTGTGGAAGGATAACGAGCTTAATGTGATCGCGCTAGAATAAAAAGTGATAGAGAGAATGATGATTAAATTAGGCTTAGACATGATGACATGATTCAGATTGGTTTGTATAGGGGGGAGACTTATGTCTGCACCATGCAAATTCATGTTCCCACGATATTTTTAGTGAAAAAGTTAGTACTTATTGATGCAATTCTAATCGAAATTGAGTTTATAGCATAAAATGAGTATCCAATTGTAACTGTTTTCATGAGTCTTGATTTCTAAATACGGCATGATTTTCAAAAGTCTTTTTTCATATGCGTAACATTTACTTGAGAACAAACAAATGTTTAAGTGTGAGAGAGTTTGATAACACCGAAATACATAGTTTATTTTGACTCGATTTGCACATGTTTTAGTATCATTATTTTGCATTTTGTAGTATTAGGCTGGTAGATTATACATGTTTCAGGTACCTTACGAGTAAGAGGATTTACGAAGAAACCGGACGAAAACGGCAAAAAACAGAGAAAAATGGGAAAAATACACTGATGGCCACCTATATGGAGCCAACCATGACTAGGCAGACGTGGAGCCCACCAAAAAGGAAAAAGAAATGCAGAAAACGTAGTCAAAGGCTCGTGGCAACCACCACAAGCCTCATGGCGTTCACCATGCACATTAAAAAGGCCAAAATCATAGCTTTGCACTTGTGGCGACCGCCACAAGCGTCATGGCGATCTCCATGCAGTTTGACCCCTAAAAAACTGCAACTGAAAGAATAAGTCTTTTTGTATTCCTCCATATTTTTCTCCCATGAAGTTTACACAACCAGGACTCAGTTCAACACCTATCACACTATAAATTGTTATTATTTAGAAGTTTTGGTATCCAAGTTTGTATGCATAAGTTTAACTTAGTTTTAAGCAGAAAATACATTCGAAAGTGATAGAGCTCTCGCATTGGGGGACTATCACATCATAACTTTTAGGATTTTTATTGTAAGCTTGGATCAAAGTAATCGTACCGGCATTGGAAGTTATTTTTCGTTCCGTTCTGTATACTCGAAGTTATTTCCGCATTAATTCCAGTTCTCCAAGTTCTTTATATAATTGCTTTAATTTAATTATATTTGTTTGAAATTTATTTACTTGCAATGTTGTTGTTAGTTTCCTTTACCATGAATTGCATGCTTATGTTTAATATCATGTCCGGTTAAATTGTTTTGAGATCGGTATGTGAGAACCTTCGTTATGACGGGACTTAGTAATAAGTTGGTGTACACTTTTTTATAAATTATTTTTCTGGTTTTAATTTTTTATTTTAAGTCTAAATTTTTTTGCACGAGAGTGAAAACATTAAGGTTTCGAGTCAATACCACGAGAGTGTGAGGCTTGAACCTGATAGTAAAAATTGGACCTTAATCCTAAACATATCGAGAGTGCTTTAGGATTAATTAGAACTTATTGGTTTTCAAAAAGTATTTCCTGTTTCAAATGGATTAGCGAGAGCAAATATATGGTGTAGAAGTATAGCTAAAGTCAATAACACGAGAGTGTGAGATAAATATTTTTAAATTACTATTTTTCTATTGAAAGGTGACTTAATACATTAACACACGCCAATAAATTATTGAGTCCCCGAGGTACACTGAGATCCACATTCCGGTCTCTCCTTCTTGATATATTTTCTAAACGTTATTCAGATTTTAGTTTTCATTTCCCCTAAGTCAAACTTTCATAAGCATTAGATTTACATAGCATCAATAGATAGCGATAAGTTTGATTATTGGTCTCTGTGGATTCAATATCTTTTAAAACTACGAGATACAATTGTGCAGTTGTAGTTAGATATTTCGATAGACTCACTAAGTCACGATCATCTAGGAAGGATAAAAAAAATATATAGACTTGCTAAGGGAAGAGAAAGAAAGACTAGAGATTTAGATCAAGTAAAATGTGTTAAAGATGAATAAGATAAATTCTTGGTTCAGACAAAAGATATAAATGATAGATGGAAGACATATTTCTAAAACCAACTAAACGAAGGATATGATATCTTACCGGACATCATACTCAATATTAGAGAAGAGGACCATAACTATAATTAATACCGTCAGATTCAGAAATTAAGAGGTAAAGGAAGCGTTGAAAAGAATGAGTAACATCAAGGTGGTTGAACCAGACAACATACCTATTGAAGTGTAGAAAATGCTTGAAGATAGTGGTATTGAGTGACTCATCAAACTCTTTAATAAAATTATGAGGTCAAAGCGCATGTCGGATAAATAAAGAAAAAACATTTTGATTCTAATCTATAAAAATAAGGGTGATGTACAAAATTGTGAAAATTATAGGGGGATTAAACTTGAGTCATATAATAAAGTTATGGGAAAGACTGGTTGAACGAAGATTAAGAAAAAAAATTCTATTAATCGAGAATCAATTGGGTTTTATGCTTGGAAGGTAGACCAAGAAAGTAAACTATCAATTTCGGCATATAATGAAACAATATCAAATGAACCAATAAAACATGCCCTTAAATTTTATTGATTTAAATAAGATATGTGATAGAATGTTGTTAGAGTAGACAGAATGGTTAGTTAGAGTTTTTATTTTATGTTATAACAATTTTTATTGATTTCAATTTTTAAAGACATGCATTTTATAATTATATACCATATTTTAGTAGTTGATATTAATCACGAGATTTCATCGTTTTCCGTTATAGCAAAAGCAAAACAGAGTGCTACATTTTTAATAATATAAAACTAACATGCAAATAAGAAGGGCGTTTCATAAGAAACATCCTCGCATTCTCCTATCTCAATCTGAAACTGAGCTAACATTTTATCACCGACAGTAGCATCGAAAACGAACGCATTTTGCATATAAATATGGGGGACAGGAAGAGCGTGGACAATGAGAATCCTTCTCACATTTTTTATGCGTCTTTTCTGTGGTATATAAAAAAAAGAAAGAAAGACACAAACATTACTGAAAGAGATGAAAACAAGAAAGTTCAAAATGATATGATAATGGATTACCTGGTATAATGCCTCCTTGCACGACAAGAAAGAAAGAAATAAAGAGGAAAATTAAATACACAAACTTCATAATCTGAACCATATTTTTTTCTCCAATGCTTGCAAAAGTTGGAAAAATTATTATCAATTTATATTGTAAAAGTCCTATATATTTATTTCAATAAAATATTTTTTTGCACTTTAGATATTACAAGAGTTATTCATTATTAAACTTATCAAAGGTAGTTAATTTGTCATGTCTGGCCTTTTAACATTCTCAATGGATAAGAGCAACATTTCATTAATTTTCAATTCAATTACTTTCTAGAATTTTATAATAGATTGGGGAAAAGTTAAAATAAAAACAATAGAACACAAGAAGAAATAGGTGAAATTAGTTCTTCTGAAGACGAGAAAATTTAAAATATTTGGTATACATGTTTCTTAAAATTTACAACAATTTTTACTTACAACTAAAACCCATTTCATAACATTTTTGAAGTAAAGAGTCATTACAAATTTAACACAAACATTTACTATAATGCTTTTTGTTAGGAGCTAAGAAATTAGTATCAAAAGGGCTGAAGGGGCTATAAGGCAAGGTGACTCCCCGACTCAATTTTTTTTCCTGCTTGCGGCTGAAGGCTTAGGTGGGTTGTTCTTTAGGGTTTTGGAAATTGATAACTTCTCTAGATTTAGAATGAAAAGGATACTAATTTATTGGGCCAGACAATTTTAAACAAGACCACACGGCTCTCCACTTAACATTCAAATATAAAAAGCATATAATTCAGAAAGGTCATACGAACCAAATCATACGATTTTTCAGAATTTATGAGTTATTAGTAAGTTGGGTTTTGATAGAGTCTATGATTCATTCAGTTGGAGTTTTTTGTGTGGATAATATGCCTATCAAGGTTGGATTTAATAAGAAATTGAGGTGTGGTGTTTTTTAGAAATCATGTGGTGTTGGTAATGGCTGCCCAACTCAAGAGATTAATATCTAAAGGGGTTTGTTTTTTTTACAACGTCGATAATATCTCATTTTTGGACGCTTTTATTTTATTTTATATATTTACAAAAAACATTGTATTATAGTCAAACTAATTAACCGTGATTATACATTCATGGAATGATAGGGTTCAAATTCCAGCTCCAACAATTTTTTTATTTTTTTCGTTATAATGAGTGTTATCCTTATATATATATATTAAAATTAAAATACTTATCACCACGATTGTTAATATCAACCGCTATGAAAGTCATTACATTTCATCATGGTTTTTGAATACGATCGTGGTGAAATTGTTTACCCATATATATCGAATTAGCTCTTGCTTATAAACAATATCGTCGTATCTCTCACAATAAAACTCTAGCACACATTTTCTCTCTTCTTCTTCGTCATTACCTTTCCTATTCTACAATATAGCCTCAATCTTGTTCTTCATACATAAATATATTCTTCTTCTTCCTTATTCTCTTGTTTTTGTGTATGTTGTTGTTATGTATCATATGATTTGCTACTTGTTCGAGAGTTTATGGGTTCTTTGGTGTTGTATGTTATTTTGAGAAAGGGTTTCTCTTCTTGTTATGATTTCAGATCCATCTCTTAGATATCAGATCATTCTCTCAACATGAATAGTTTGAGCAAACTTATCCACGAGATTGAGGTTACAAAGGGGGTTATTAATATGCTGGAGTTATGGTTGAACAAAGCCAAGGAAGCTGAAGCTGTTAGGGATCACATTAGTGTTGTTGAACCGTCTGATGGAACAAGCTATGAGAAGATTCTTTTCAAGAATCTTAACCCTGAATAGATGAGAAAGATAGAGGCTATTGTGAAGGACCTAATGAATCTAGATGCAACTGATTCTGAATCAAATGAAGACATTAAGAACTATGAAGACCTTCAGAACTGCATGAACTCAATTAGGCATGAAGATTGAAGATCTTCTTATATTTCACATGATTTGTTGTTGGTTATTGTTGTTGACAAATTTTTGTATGTTGATAAATTTTTGTTTGATTACAATGTACTGCTAGTTTGTGTTAGCGTGTTGTTTTTTACATGGGTTTTGTAGGATTATAATTAATTTGTGTTACTATGAAGAAAAAATATAAGAGAGGATAAAGTTGAAGTGAACAATGCAAACTTGTATGATAGACCTAGAATGACATTCATTCAAATTTAACACAAGTTCGCGGTTTTCTCCTCAGTTACACCCTCCTTTCATTTTACAAGTTTGTCTTAATTTTCCAAGAACGTTTAGTTATCAAGTTCTCCCAATCTATGTTAATTAATTGAATTTTTTATTGATAAATATTATTATTGAATTTGTTATATCATATATGATTGCTAGTTTCACTAACCCCTCATTTAACTTGCATTCATTTTGCTTGTGGTTGAGGGGCTTTATGGCTTAGTTTCTAGGATTGGGATGTTCAGTCTTTACTCTGGGTTTAGGTTGAAATCTTCTACTTTTGTGGTTTAGAATCTTCAATATGCATTTGATATCCTCATTTTGGCGATTGGTACTATTCAGAACTTGTGGAGTATTAGGATGATCCTAAGGAGTTTTGAGTTGCATTCGGGTCTTAAAATTAATTTTTTTAAAGATTAGTATTATATAGGTTTATGCAGACCCTTTACTTTTTAATTTTGTGGGTGATTTCCTCCTATTTAGGATTGAACCCCTCTCGTTTAAGTACCAATGATTTCCTATGGGGTGGGGGAAATCTTAAACTTGAAATTACTTGGAAACCTTTAGCCAATCTAATGACTAATAGGTTCCTCATGTATGTTAGTTTGGGTATTCAAGTGGTTTTTACTTAATTTGGTACTTAATGCCATCCCTTCTTCTTTATGTCTCTTTTGTAAGATTACTGTGAAGATTTGGAATAAGCTAGTAAGAATTGAAAGAAGGTTTCTAAGGAGGCGTGAAGGGAGATGCTACACTCTTTTGGATAAAGTGAAATAATATTTTTAAATAAAAGAGTTGGGGGGTTATGTGTTAGGGTTATTTGGCTGATTAATTTATCCCTTTTGTCTAAATGGAGATGGGGATTGATTAAAGTGCTTATATTCTTTAGTATGATATTCTTGTAGCTAGTTGCACTGCTTTATTTGTTTCTTTTCTACAAAGAGGAGGGGGTCTAATAGGTTTCTACTAGGTATAAAGGTGTATCTCTTCTTGGGACCAAGGATGACCCCTCTGATTGATTTGTTTATTATACCTTAAAGAGAGTGAGATCGGGCCTCCAAACTTATTTTTAGGAGGATCCATGGGTAGGACCCATTCCCCTTAACAATAAGCTCCCAAAGATGTTTACAATTTCTATTCATCGTGATGGGTTGGTGGGAGAGATTACACTGTGGGAGAACAAGAACCTTGTTTAGGATCCCAGGTGCAAGAGACCCTTATTTCTCAATGAATTTCTTGTTATTGATAACCTTTTCTCTACTATTCTAAGCTTTACTCTACTAAGGATAAAGATAGTGAAGTTTGAATTATACATGAGATTGTATATTCTCGATGGCCTCTACTAACCATGTTAAGTTAGATTTTAATAACTATTCTTTGTCCTATCATCTGGTTAAGAACTTGACCATTCCTTCATCTAGGTTAGTTAGACTCATTATAAGGTGATGGTCCTTTCTTTGCAGCTTTTGCAAGATAGAATCCCTTCTAAAGAGAGAACATGTTTAAACTAAGTGGTGATTGTTGCTCCTAATGGGATATCTTCTCCCATATGTGGGGCTTTGAATGAGTCAATTTTCCATCTTTTTGTGTGGTATATGATCTTTCAGTTGTTGGATTTGCAGATGATTCTTCCTGGTGATCATAGACTTCTTTTTGAGTGTTTCCTTTCTTTAGATGGTAGAATTAAGTCTAAAAGTGATTTTATTATGATTTGACATGTTGTCTAGTCTATTTTGATGGTCAGTAATGATGGTATCTTTTCCAAAAGTTCAACAACTGTGAAAATAGTACTTTTTGTCTGAAAATAAATTCTTAGTCGATAAAAAATGAACTCATAAATCTTCTCTAATTGACTTTAGAACTCTCATTTGTCTTACCTCATTGTGGGTTGAGTGTTTTTTCTTGAGTCTAAAGTTGGTTTTGAAATGTGGTTTGGTGCTTCTCTTGGGAATTATGATCTTTTAATGGTAGTTCTAGTGGTTTGAGATCTAACATAAACTCTAAGAGATGGGGTTTATAATTGTTTGGGTTTTATTGATATGTTGTTTTGTTTGGACATATTGTTTTTTTGTTGTTTTATCTTTATTTCTCTTTTTTGGTGGTTAGTATGACAAATTATGTTCTATATAAATTAATTTATCTTTTGTACTCAATTGTGGTTTTTCACCTCATTATACCTAAAACTAATCCTTAATCATAGAGCATTAGCTACTTAGAACTGCTCATCAATCAGATACTAACATTTGCGTTCTTTATATCATACACCATACTATTGTTGTTGATTGTAATCACGTCTTGATATTGTTTTTCTTCATATCTTCTGAAAGCATGCAAAAGTTACAACACTTTCATATTATAAGCAATACCTTTTTACACCTAAAAAAAAGTTTAAAGCAAAACATAGTCTACACAAAATTGTGAGAGAAATAAAAAAGATAATGCTAACGTGAGACATATATTAATAACTGAATAAAGAAATTTTTCAGTTTTTATTGGTAGGTTTTTTAACATGTTCTTTTGCGGCATATATTAACATTACCCATAAAAAAATCACAGCATTATAACATGAAAAAGAAATGCTAGGCTTAGAAGAAAAAATTAACTTTTATAAGTAATGCCATGAACAATAACATTTAAAAATATATACATTGAAGAAAGATAAATTATAGTTTCCATTTTACAATTGTATAAAATTTTATACCATGTAGTTTTAATTTATAAGTAAAAATTATATTGAAATTGAATAATAGAAATACTCAAACCATATGTACAAAAGTAGAAGAAGAGAGTTCCTAAACACTAAAATATCAATCTGTGACCACCAGTTCAGCGTTAAAGAGATAACATCTACATACAAGATAAAGACATTTTGGAACAAAAGAAGGTTCACAAAAATAATTTGCGCAATCAGAATCATCCTTGCATGCCTGCCATTTTCCTGTGATTAAAAGAAGAAGAAACAAATATAACTAAAATATTTAAATATTTTGTATAAGATAAACAATGAAGATCAAAGGGATACATCCTAGTTGTAAGGAACTAATAATTTTGTTGTGAGGATATTTTATATCAAATCTCCATAATCCATTTGAACACAACATTTTTTCTCCCACATTTGTGGGATATTTAAAAAAATTGTAATAATTCTATATTTATTCTGAAAAATATCAATAACAGTATAAGTAAAAACTTAAAGATATAGAAATGGTTTACCATTTAAGTCAGTTGCAAAACAAAATAAATAAGTAAAGAGGATCATTAAGTATACAATCTTAATACTTTCAGCCATATTTTTTCTTCTATGCTTGCAACATATAGAAACTTATGTTGTAAAAGTCCTATGTTTTTTTTTTTTGGTTTCAAAAAGAGTTTTTTGAACTTATATAATTTGAAGAAAACTTCAATTAGAGCTATTATTAAACGTATCATATGTGACTTTGTCATGTTTGCCTCTTTAGCTCACTCAATAAACAAGGGAAACTTGCAAATACTTTTCTATTTTTTTTTTAAAAATTTCTACCCTTTTGTAATAGATAGGGGCAAAATTTGAAACTCATAAATAAAACACAAGACGAAATAGTTGAACTGTTTCCTTAAAAATAATTAAATACATATTTGGAATCAAGTTTTGAACTAATTGACGAATGACGAATATTTTCAACTTCTGGTTTGTATTGAAATGACTTTTGTATATTTTATATACTAATATAAAAATATATTTCTTTTACTTAATTGATTCATAAATACATTATTTTAACAAATAAAATAATGACTAATAATTGACCCTTGTATGATTTATATAAACCTCTATAAATTTTAAATTTCGGTCTTATTTTTCTAACTCTATCTCTTTATATTATGTAATTCATGTTCTTAGTTTTATTTATTTTTGCTGTTCATTTTATAATCAAATTGAATTAGAATGAATATAATGGTACTCAACCCTAAAAACAAAGGAAACCAGAGCAAGATACACACGACAAATCTACTAAGAAACAAAACATGATCTCAGATTAGATTCCCGCTCCTCCACGAGTGTGCCATAAAATACTTAAACTTAGTTTGCTACCACTCCCATGATATCTGCTTAATACACAAAACAATGTACATATTATCTAAGAGTCCACACTTAAATAAAATCGAGTTCCTGACGATGCACCTGAAAAAGGAGTATGTATTTTCTGCGAAATTTCACTTGATCGAGTAACAAAAGAGCAACAAGTTCGAGGGGATAGAAGTCTCCTCGAAAACGAAAACATAACCTATCCAAACAGATACTTTTTCCCATACCGTCGAGTTGATTCTACAGGATAAGAACAAATGTGATTTTGAAGGAGATACTGCAAACCATGTTATGCGCACCGTGAATAATGCATTGTTTTGCCAATTGAAGTTTTGTGGGAATCCGAATATGCAACAACTTGCAACAAAATGCTTGAACTTTTTAAGGCATCTTAATACAAGCTCATCAACCTCAATTCGTTAATAGAAACAGTGTCACGATTAAATTCAGAAGCACTACAATAAATAAGACATTTCACGACGAAGCTTTTACCTCGAACATTTAAAAACCGGAAAGATATGTCTTGGGAGTGTCATGTTCTATTTTAAATAAATAAATAAATAAATAAATAAATATATATATATATATATATATTATATATAATATATATAATATATATATATATATATATATAATATATTATATATAATATATATAATCTATTCCCTCAATTTTTTTTAAATCGAGGAAATATAACTATGAAAAAGCTCGTTTCGAATTTCAATTATTGCATTTTATGTTATTTTATGTTTAATCTTTTTTCGGTTGGCGTCTTTTCAACTTCTTTTTTTTTATTATGATTTTTTTTTCTTTTTTTTTTTATGAATATTATAATCCAACTGAGAGGTAATATATTTTGCATTAATTTTTCAAATCAATTTTTTCAAAAGTCTTTTTTAATTTTTTATTTTATATAATTGAATTCTTCGGTTTTTCAAAAAAATCGACGTGATAGATATTTTAAATGTATTCCAAGGATATGTCGCTATGGTGTTTTTTTTATATTTTATTATTTTTAATTAAAACATACACGTCGTTTTTTTTTATGGAAAACCGATATGATTTCTCTTTTGCATGAAATACTTTATAGAACTAGACTCCAACTTTTAATTACCTATCGACGCTCTAACTTCATATCGTCATTCTCTTCGCAAAAACTCTAAGAGATTTTCATTGTAACTCTCATCAAAAGTCTTCCAACAATTGGCATTCATCTACACTCGAACATCAAAAGTCATAACGTTTGAGGTACGTTTGTTATTCTTCCAACAATAGGTTTATATCATTGAAATGTCTTTCATGTTATATGAGTTGTTTTTCACTTGCATTTGTTTCACTGAAATGGATTTAGTATCACTGAAATAACTTTAGTATCATTGGAATGGATTTAGTTTCTCTTGATCCTTCTTTTTCCATTTTGATCACTGAAATATTGTTAGTCAGTATGTTTCTACGTGTTGTTTATCACTGAAATGATTTTAGCTAGTATGTTTCTTTATTTGAATAGTCATGGCCGATTCAACAAGCACCTCCCATACAACATCTATTGCAACCTCTATTAATACAAAACATAAAAGAAACTAGAGGTCCCACGATGTATACCAAGGTGAAAAAGCCCATAAAAGGGTATTCGCTACCCGGTTACATTTGATGTTGCAACCGACAAAGCTTATGGTGAAAATGCTCAGGGCTTTAGGGGTTACATTGTGTTACAAGGTATAAGTAAAGTCAGTGTTTTGATAGATAGTTGGCACGACGTTGAAGATGATTTGAAAAACAACATATGGACCGATATTACGATATATATTTTGAATTTTATGATTTGTTTTACAAGTATATATGATCACTTTTTTTTGTTTAATACTAATAACAACTGTATTGTGTAAAGATATGAGGTGTTTGATGTTAGTCTAGATGATAGTATGGTGATAAAGAAATTTCTTACATATGCTGGTGAGCGTTGGAGGGGCTTTAAGACACAACTCATTTGTGATTATATTGATAATCCAATAAATGAAAATGACCCTGAATATAAGCCTCCATACTTGATGTATTCATTTATTGATCAGGATGTTTGTGAGAAATTTGTAAAGTCTCGCACCACTCTTGAATTCTTGGGTAAGAGTCAAAAAGGAAAGTATAATAGATCTAGAAATATCTATCCACATAGGTTATCTCGTGGAGGATACGAAAAACTTGAAAATAAGATGATTGAAGAAAAAAGGAAACAAAGGGAATTGGATTTAGGAGATTCTAGAAGCCTTGATCGCACTCCATTATCACCATCACACCGTGAGAAATAGAGGAGGGTACGTCAACAAAAAGTCGGCGAGTTTACATTAGAGGCTACACGCGAAGTGGTCGAAAAGATTATAAGTAGATACTTTTTACAACAATATTCATTTTTAGTTAAATTAACTTTATAAAGATGAAATTTTATATGTGTTGTAGGATGTATTCGTTGAACAATCCAAAGTCGGCTTCTTCGTTTCATAAGATCGTCGGGACATTTTGGTAGAAGCGATTGGAACCGAGGTGCATCCTGGGCGTATTCATGGTATTGGAAGAGGTGTTGGCTTCAAGACACATTTTGGATAATCTAAATCAAGTAAATCGTAGAAGAGAGATTGAAGAGATAATTGGTATATCGGTGGGGAAGATAAGGGAGAAGTGGATTTAGAGGAGAGAGAGAGAGAGAGTTTGTTGCAGAAGGTGTGGTAGATTGTCCAGAAGGAGCAAGAGGAGCGAGAGAGGTTGACCAAGGAGGAGCGAAAGAAGTCGAATGAGGAAAAGCTTGAGAGGATGTCCGAGAAGTGTATCCGTGATGTGCTTGAGGTATAAGCATAAGTTGAAAATTTTGTTTTGTATATTGTTATTTTTATTGTTTGCGTATTTTAATTTTTGTATTGTATTTCTGTTGTTTTTATGATGTAGAAATTGAATTCATTGGTCTAATAAACCAATCAATTTCAAATGCTCAATTGTGCATTCATGATAAAGTTATGATCCATATCAGTTTTCGTACTTCTTAAGACTTATGTTATGGAATTTTTGAAGGGGGTGAATGGCTAGACAATACCATATTACAATTGTGGCGTTCATAAGTATAATTTTTACGTTGATTTATAATTATATTCATATGTTCTCGTACTTTAACATAAATATTTGACTCTTCCAGGTTCTTGCATTAGATGTCTGTTGAAAATAATTTAAGAAAGTATGGTTTCCTAGATCCATGGTACATTAGCCTTCATGGTAGTGTGGTTGCAAACGATAACACACTCTACATACAAGATAAGTTGTTGAACAAGAACAAAGAATGTTATTTGGCCCCGTTTTTCCGTCTGTAAGTATATATTAATTTTTGTTTTCATTTATAAATCAATTTTATACATATTATTAATTATCCTAAATGTTTATGCAGTAATCATTGGCAAATAATTATTACATGTCCGAAACAAAATGTTGTAATTATGTTTTGCTCGTTGCACAAGGAACTTGAAGAAGTTATGATTAACACTTTGAGTGGGTAAGTGGTATTATTTTTAATACTCAAAATTTACCTTTAGTTTTGAATAGTTTATATTCATGTTTAATTTTAACAGACATGTGTAGAGTGGTGGAGAAATGCAATGCAATCAAACATAATGTACTTGGTAGAAAGCCAAAGTTCTATTACCCAAAAGTTAGTATATTACTTGTGTTTTTTGACATTCTTTTATTTGTGTGAATTAGTATTATAAATATAACAAAATTATTTGTAGTGGCAAAATCAACCCAACAACCATTCTTGTGGATACTATGTTATGAGATGAATATTGTATATTATCTCCGAAGGCATTACAAATGGATAGACTAAGCTTAAGGTATTAGCTTAATTCATATACATGTAATTTATGTACATTTATTAAGTTAATATTGTTGTTGTTAGCTTATCATGATTCAAATTTTGTTCTAATCGTAGGAGTTTAGCGAGAGATCACCATATTCACAAGAAGATATAGATGACATTCAATCACGTTGGGCCGGTGTCTTCTTATCTCGTTATGAACCTCAACAACAATAGTTTTTATTGGTTGTGAAAATATATAAATTTTGTATTCTGTGTTGATGAGAATAATGTAAATTTGTATATTTGATTTTGAACACAATGTAAATCTTATATATTATGTTGATGAGAACAATGTAAATTTGCACATTTGATTTTGAAAACAATGTAAATCTTGTATTATGTATTGATGAGAACAATGTCAATTTGTGCATTTAAAATGATTTGATTATGATTCTGTCAATATTTTGCTTATGTGTAAAACATGATACAAGCCAGTCAAAATGAGCTTTAAAACAAATTATATATGACAATAGATAAGATTTAATCCCTCAGTTATTAAGTAAAACCGACGTACCAACATAATTTATTACCTCAAATTTTAAATAAATTCGAAAGGTAAAGTGACACGAATTTTGAAAATAAAAATATGCTATTGCTAAGGATTGAACCAATGACCTTTTCCATTATAACCTCTATTTTTAAATAACCGAGAGATAAAGTGGATAGATTTCATATCGCCATTTGTTACCTCAGCTGTGTAACCTAGCTAAAATCCATTTCACATCCGAGATAAGATATGTTATTTTTAGTAGGGAAAGGAACCTGTAATTGCTCTTAATTGAGAAATAATTATTGTCGCGCAACCAAATGAAAGTGTCCTCACTACATTGAACCATATCGCACTTTCTTAAACAATATCCCAAATCCAGACCAAGCCTTGTCACTCTCCCGCTTCTTCTAACACCAATGTCCATGCTATTTGAAAGCTCATTCTTGAAAAAGGATTATTCCTTTCAGCCAACAAAGTTTGAATTTTTTAATCAAAATAACTAGTCGTTTTAAAAAAAAAATTGTCAAATAACCAAGTTTCTCCACTAATTCCCAAAGCACCTATGTTTCGTACAAACAAAATTGGCAACGCATAGCACATGTCAATTCAATTGGTGTCAACATTAGAAAAAATAGAGTTAACACTAATTGAATTAGCGACTGCATATGGAGGCGTCAAGGCGATACTGCATGACAAGTAGATGGAGTCGTCAATTGAATTGGCGATTGTGTACAGAAAGTAAATTTAAATGCCAATTGAATTGACGACTATGTACAAGATTTGATAAGACTGAACTTATGTCTTTTGTACACAGTCGTCAATTCAATTGGCACATGCACTTACTTCTTGTACATGGTCGCTCATTTAATTGGTGCCTCCATCTACTTCCCATGCAATTTCGCCAATTCAATTGACGCCTTCATATGCTGTAGTCAATTTAATTGGTGTTAGCTCTACTTTTTCTAATGCAAACATCAATTTACTTTGAAAATTAATGAGGAAACATGGTTGTTTGTGAATTTTTTTAAAAAAACTTAATTATTTTGATAAAGAAAACTAAAAAAAAACAACTCATAAAACTTCATTAGTGTTTTTTTTTATAAAAGGCTACTACATCACTTTTGTTTAAAAGTGTTGTCATTTTCCTGTCAAATAAAATAAAACTTAACCATGTTTAATAGCGTGTTCCTTTTCCTATCTACTACAACGATTTAAAAGAGATCTAATTTTATCAAGATTTTAAAGAGCTCTATCTTCAATAGCTCATTAAAACATTCTAAAAGAGAAAATAAATGAAGTTAAAAGCCAAGTCTGACATAGTGATGACTGTTTTTCTTCATATCTTCCCATGGAGAACAAAATCTAAACTAAAGTGTGAGAGAAATAAAATAAGTAACTAACAATATGATATGCAAATAAATTAGTAGGCTTAGAAGCAAATAAAATTAATTGCTATTAATTTCAATATCAATCTCTCAACATTAATTTACCATCTAATAGACGACATCTACATTTCAAATAAAGGCATTTTGGAACATAAGGAGTTACACAAAAATAGTTTGCACAATCAGAATGCTCCTTGCAATTTTGCCTCCTTCCTATAATTTTACAAAAGAAGAAACTGTTATTACTTAAAATTTAATCTTAGGAGTACCATTGACACTCTTTTCTCTGTAGTGTTTTTTCAACCATTATAGATATAATTGAAAAATAAATAACAAATAAATAAAAATTGAAAGATACGAGGATGGTTTACCATTTATGCCAAGTACAAGAAATAAGGAAAAGAAGAGGATCATTAAATATACAAACTTAATAATGTCAGCCATATTTTTTCTTCTAAGCTAGAAACAACAAATAGAAGTTTAATGATTAATTTATGTTGTTAAAGTCCAATCTTTTATTTTTTATTTTTCAATAAATACCTTTTTGCATTTAAATATTTACAATGAAACTTCTTTGTATTAGTGTTTAATAATGTATTAGAGGTAATCATTCTGTCATGTTTGTCTGTTTAGGTCTCTGAATCGGCAAGTGCAACATTCCATTATTTTCCTAATCTTTATTTCTAGCCTTTAATTATAAATAAGGGCAAGCATTGAATTAAAAATAATAAAACACAAGAAAAAACAGTTGAATAGTATTTTTTTTTTAATTTAAAAACTAACACTACATCAAAAATGAATTTAAACAACAAGGAAAAATCTTGACTAAATAGGTCTAAATTGTAGCATTAGCATGTAGCCCACGATTATCTAAGCATTAGTGTTGTTTATTCATATTGATTGTAATTTTATTTCTTTTGTCCATGAGAGAGAAAACGTGTTTCTTGAATATGTGAATAAGCCTCGGTTTTTAAACTAATTTTAGGTCATACTTTTGATTAAACAACTCTTATATTATTGTTGTCTATTTTGTTAGACTTCTATATTTTGAGTCAGTTTTAGTTCATGGTTTATATTTAGGCCACACTTGTAAATATGTTGTCTAATCTTTAAGCTAGCTACTAGTCTTTTAGACTGGTTAACACTTTTTTTTTCTAAAGAAAATTTAGACAATATTTATTTAAGTTTTAACAATATTAAATTTATTAGAAACAGATGCCGTATCTCAAAAAATACAATTTTTTCGTGAAGTCGAGGAAAACATGGTTCGAACAAAGTTGCCATCGAACTTTATTTATTCCAAAGAAAAGGAAAGGAAAAATATTGATAAAACTCTTAAGAGAAAAAAAATGATCGTCGCAACCAAATTCGAGTTCGGAAGTCAATCACGCAAGGGAGAAGTATTAACACCCCTCACGTCCGTTGTATTCAATATGAACCATTTAGTTAAACTTGCAATTGAATGTTAGCTTATGTTAGTTATTTTCTTCGAATGATAAATAGAATAAGAAAAAGGGTCGCAAAAAGATTTTTATTAGGGTGTTTGACGAGATTGCGAGTCTCGCTCATACATATCCTCGGGTACAATGAGCAATTCAAAGCTTCATAGTTCGGGGTAGAAAATAAGTGTTGGTTGATTGACTTTAATGAACAAATATTTAGATCGCATTCTAACTGTTAAACATTGACTTGCTTGCTCGCAGTGGAGACTTAAGCTTTAGTTTGTATTCATATTAGAATGGACTAAACAATGTTATTTTGCAAAAAATTATTGATTGCACGGGGGCCGAAAATTATGTTTGATTTGTTTGAGTATGTTTTAAGGTTTCGAAGACGAATATTCATGACTTGCACGCAATTACTACTTGAGTATAATATTCGGGACTATGACTGAACCTTTCACTCAAGTAGTCTTTTTCTTTCCAATTTGTTGCGAAAGCGTTTGAGTATTTACAAGTGTTTTAAATAAAAGACATACACTTGAGCTTGCAAGCAATTACTATTAGGGCTTAGTGTTCAGGACTATGACTGGACCTTTCATCCAAGTAGTCTTTTTCTTTCAATTTGTTTGCGAAGAAGTTTGAATAATTACAAATGTTTTGAATGAAAGACAAACACTTGAGCTTGCAAGCAATTATTACTTGTGCTCGGTGTTTGGGACTATGACTGGACATTTCACCCATGTAGTCTTTTTCTTTCGATTTATTGTGAAATTGTTATGTGTTTATGTTTTGGAGAAAGACGAAGTATTCATAGCTTGCAAGCGATTACCACTAGAGCTTATCCGGGCTATGACTGGACATTTCATCCAAGTTGCCTTTTTCTTTCATTATTGTTTGAAATGGTCAAAGTTGTTAATGGTTAGCCATTTTGAATTTGATTAAGAAAATAACTTAATATTGGGTTAGACATTTATTTGCATTACTGACGAATTGAGTTATGAAAATAGCTTGCAAAATGGTTTGAAGTCGATAGTCAAAATGATTTGATTTGGAATTGTGGTTAATTGAGAAAGAGGTTTGAATATGGCTTGAATCAAAATGGGATGAAATGAGTTGTGAATAATTCACTTGGCATTGGACCAAGGGTTTTGTTAATTGAAAATATTTATTCAATTATCACTTATTATTTAATTACAAAGATAATTATAATGTGCTAAGAGCTGGTTTATGCTAATGACAACAAGAATGGAATGTCATACAGAAGGATCATAAGACGACGAAATATCATATCAATGTATCAAAAATTTAAACAACATAACGACATATAAATGTCAAATCCGCGGATCAGAGTCCGATTTAACACAATGAAAGTAAACATCAGCAACCGAATATTATATTTACAATATCACGTGGATTACACCATGCGAGAGGTGCAAAAATCATTAATGGACCTAAGCTTATATGCAAAAATCAAGCTCAATAACAATCTCTCAATATCCTTACCCTAATTTTATTATAATTAAAATAAATTAGACAAATAAAAACTATAACACTCCAACTTTAAAATAGAGTATATTATTTAATTATTGGTGTGAATTATTCATTATATTTGATTTGTATGTTTTTCTGAGTATGAGGGTATTATTGTAATTTACTAATTACCGGAGTTATGAGATTTAAGAGCAGATAATTAAAATAATATTATTTGAATTATTACAGATGATTAGGCATATTAATTATTTGATAATAAGATAAAACAATAGAAATTATATAATCCTGATTAAATAATTATTTAAGTTGAATATTTATTTAATTTAGATATTTATTTAATTTAATTAATAATTTAATTGATTAAATGGGAGAATGAGTCATTTTTGTGAATAGAGAAGAGTATGAGGTGAGAGGAGAGAGGAGAGAGGTTTAGATTAAATTGGGTAAGAAGAGTAATTTTGAGAAATAAGGCCATATAGATTCTAAAGTGTAGAGAGAAGTTAGGTTTTAGAATATTTTTGGCACACCTGAAAAGGAGGCAGAAGGAACACAGGGGGTTTTGAGGAGACGAACAAAGTCTTAGAAGAGGAACCCAAAAAGTTGCTGGAATCACCAATCTTAGTGCAAATCTAAGATAAGGGGGGATATTATCTTCATATGGGTGATTTAGACATGCATGATAGTGAAAGTTTTTTACCCTCTTATAAGCTCCATGAGTAATTTTAGTACTTTCTTCAATTTCCTTTGATTCTATAATATGTTTGGTCAAATGAGGTTTGGGCAAAACTCCATTGGCATTCATGAAATTGTTGTTTGTGTGTTACTGTGTTTGGCCAAATAGGGTTTGAGTAATACGGTATAGGCATCGATAAATAAATATTTTTCTTATTTGTGATATGGGATAAATCCCCTATGGTCACCGTAATATGATTTGTTATTGGTAAAATAATATGAATTTGTATATTCCAGTAATGTGTTTGGCCAAATAAAGTTTGGGCAAAACCTTATTGACAGTGATTGATGAATAACTCAGTGTTTTGTTGTATTACTGTAGGTGATCAATTGGGATTTGGGATATATGTCCAATGGTCACCGTAAATAGTTTTGTTGATGCATGAACATGATTTTGCTGGAGTCTGTGTAGTTTTTTAGCGACCCAAATCGGGCGAGTTTTTCGAAAATTTCAGAAAACCTTACGATCTATTTTTCAAAAAAAAATCCCAAATGTCAGAACCCTATTTTTATGCTATTTTGAATTCGGGCATTCTGTTTTAGGATTTATGTAAAATTTGTCACGATAGGGCTGAATTGAAATGAATAGAACTGAAGTTTCGTAACTCCACTTGGCGCGCGGTTAAGTGCGTTTGAAAGAGGATTTAAAGAACTTTCAAAATGGAGAGTTACACGATTTTATATCAACTCTATATTAATTTGTGCTATTTTGAGGTGAGACAATTTTAGAGTTAGGTCCAGAGTTTTGAGCAATTTTGGTGTTGTGATCTTTTGTTACCTTTTGGTGAGTTTAAGGGTCCTATTTTATTTAGTTAGAATTATTATAGAGTTCTCAGAGTTATTTTTGAGTTGTTAGAGTCGAAGATCATAATACAGGATACACTTGAGCTGAGTTTGGAGCACTATTGCCATTATAAGGTTACTTTTTGAGTAATTTTGAGGAAAATTGTCTACTATGTCCTTAGTAGAGTTATCACTCGTGAATATTACCTTAAGAGAAACTTGATACTTTAGAGTCCCTTTAGAGTACTCAAAGGTTATTTTGAGCATTTCCTGGAATGTTTGGAGTTTGGTAGTCCTTCAGAGGTATTTTAGAGCATCTTGTGACATTAGAGTCCTTTTGGTGACCTTAGGGTTACTTTTGAGTAAATTGAGAGAATTGTTGGTCATTACCCTATTGATGGTCTGACATAATAATAATATTGAGTTTTTAAGAGTTTTTGAGAAAATAACAAGTTTTTGAGAAACTATGATTTCTTTGGACTTTTTGAGTTGTTTTGAATAATTTGATGAGTTGAGGACAATTGGTAATAATATAACTTTACCTTTTGAGATAAATAATTTAATTGTTTTGAAAATATATTTTTGAGTATAGTAGTCCAGAGAAGGATTACAATGATGACCTTGAATGGATTTTTGAGCATAATAATCCAGATAGGGATTACAATGATGGTCTTGAATGGCGTTTTGAGTTTAGTAATCCAGAGAGGGATTACAGTGATGGCCGAGTATGGAAAATTGTAGGTTCAAGAGTGGAACATTTTGTGAATGATTGAGACTTGTATGTTGTTATGATTTTGAGATGATGATTATGTTGCATGTTGTGTTCTTGTGATCATGCATTCGTGTATTTCAGAGATAGGTAGGACTTCGGTCTATTCGGTGGCCTCAGATCTATTTGATGTGATCGTTGGTCTAATTGAAAGACCAGAGGCAGGTCTTAAATCTATTTGGTGGTGATCATTGGTTCAGATGAGGGACCGGAGACCGTGGAAGAAATCAGTAACATACCTCTGATATCCACAAAAACTTGGTACCATATGCATTTGAGACAAAGATTGTGGCATTGCATTGTATTTGCATTATGAGTTATTTGATTGTGTTTGAGTGTGATTGAAAATACTATTATATTTTTTTTTACTATCTTGTTTTTTTGAATTTTACCGTTACCATTTTTTAGATGTATTATCACCCCATGTTTGTTGTTGTGACATATGTGCTCTTCGGGAGTACAGACAATCAGGTACACAACAAGAGTAATTGCTTGTAAGTTGGAAGATGTCCTTGGAGGTTGTCTTTGTTTATTTTATTTATCTTTTTTCGTTGGTATTTATCTGCCATGATCTATAACACTGGGGAAGGGTGCGTTATTTATTTTGGAGTTTCCTGCTGAATTTTTTATTTTATTTGGTGAATCATCATATCAAGCAAAGTTTGGTTTATTCTTTTAGCAAGACCATTGTGTTGAGGACTGTATGGAGAAGTTACCCTATGCTCAATTCCAATCTCCTCATAGAATTTTTTGAACTCTATAGAGTTATACTCACCTCCACCATTAGTTTTGAGAACTCTCAACTTCTGACCACTCTTATTCTCAGCCTTGATTCTAAATTTCTTAAATTCAGCAAACACCTTGTATTTGAACTTTATAAGGGATATGAAAGTCATCCTTGTGAACTCATCAAAAAATGACACCACATATTTATTCCCTCCAAGTAAAGGTACTGGAAATAGTCCTCACACATCAGAATGCACCACACCCAGAGCATGCTTTGCTCTTGGAGGCATTTTAGATGCAAATGACAGTCTTGGTTGCTTCCTTCTCATGCACACATTGCATAACTTTACTGGCTTTTTAATGGCAGAAATTCCATTAACCAACTTCTTTGAATTCAGATGCCCTAAGCTTGTGAAGTTTAGATGACCAAATCTTTTGTGCCACATCTTACTTTCCTTAACAACACTTGTTGCACCAAGGCATTCATAGTCTGCAGTTTTAACATTCACTTTGAATATTCTATTCCTCCCATGTTCTGACTTCATAATCAACTTTCGATTAGAGTCATACAACTTCAAAAGATTGTCCTTCATGATAAGTGAAAATCCTTTCTCAATTAATTGACCTACACTCATCAAATTTCTTTTCTTGCCACGAACATATATACCACACATCAGAATCACTGTTGTTTTACCATTACTTAGAACTACTCTAACATTTCACATACCTTCAACGTTGATCTACTTATCATCAACACATCTGATATTTGTTCTCTTTCTAGAGTCAAAATCAACCAGCCATTTCTTATTTCCAGTAAGATGATTTAAGCAGCCACTGTCCATATACCACCAGTATGCCAAATATGCATCATCAGATTCAGAAGCCATCAATAACACAAATTCATCATCAAAATCTTATTTGGCTACATTTTCTTCTTCTGACTTCCTTTCCTTGTTTGACCAACAATCAACAGTGAAGTGGTCAAATTTTTACAACAGTAGCTCTGAACTCTCCTCTTGTCGTACTTCTCCTTTTCCTTCTGAGCACTCTTCTGCCTTTCAGAAGTTAAGATTTCTGACTTCTGAACACCATCAAATGTCTTCCTGATTTCTGACCAAGACTGCTTTTGATATTTCTTACCAGAAGCTTCTTTTAGAGCATGTTGCTCTACCTCCATTTTAGAATTTCTCTCAGTCAGAAACAACTCTTGTCCCTCTAGACTGCTTTTCAACTTTTCAATTCTCATGGTACTAAGATCCTTAAATTGTTCAATTGCTACCGTAGTGTAATCAAATCGAGGAGTAAAAGATCGAATTACCTTATCAGTGATTCTTTCATCAGAAAGAGTTTCTCCATACGACTTCATCTCATTTGTGATCAGAATCACTCTGGAGATGTAGTCAGGTACCTTCACATTATTCTTCATGATGAGATTCTCATACTGCTTACATAGATACCGAAGCTTTACCTTCTTCACTGATTCATCACCATCGTAGCACCATACCAGTGTGTCCCACACAGCATTCACCATCGTCAAATCAACGACTTTCTCAAACACGTTCGCATTCACACACTGATAGATGTAGAACAACGTCTGATCCTTCTTCCTCAGATCACACTGAGCATTCCTCTTTGCATTTGTTGAATTTTTCGGAAGTGTAACCATAACGTTACCGTCGTTGATGAGATCAAGAACATCTTGAGAGCCAAACAACACACGTATCTGAATCATCCACTGATTCCAGTTCTTGCCATCAAACACTAGAAGCTTAGTACTCAGATTACCATATTCGTTCATCTTCAATCCTATGCAAATCACTCAGATCTCACCAAACACTAGTGTTTTCCAATCCCGCAGAATCAAGAAATTTGATTCTGTTATGATTTCGATCAAAAATTCAACACGAATTCAAGAAATGAAATCAATCGCACAACGCCTCACCTTCCATTTGTGTTTCCCTTTGGATTTGAACCAGAGCTCTGGATACCAATTGTTGATGCACAAGGTGAAGAAGATGAAGATGGAAGAAGAGAGAGAAGAGAGAATTGAAATAACAAACTTCCACTACTCTTCAAAACTGTTACAACAAATTGTTACGCACATCCACTGTACACAATGCACACACTTAGTACACCAGTCTACTGTTGATAGCTACATTGGTTTATATATACACAACAATATGCCACGTAGGCAAAAGTGCTAACATACACTAGCTAGGTTAAGCTTAACTAATGAAAGGAAAGAGTGGAAAGTTGAGGGAAAAATGA
This sequence comes from Lathyrus oleraceus, assembly GCF_024323335.1. Lineage (NCBI taxonomy): Eukaryota > Viridiplantae > Streptophyta > Magnoliopsida > Fabales > Fabaceae > Lathyrus > Lathyrus oleraceus. The sequence goes on along the minus strand of NC_066585.1, from coordinate 534,380,094 downwards.
AAGTTGAAAAACTGTCAAATACAAATTTGACAGTTTATAGCATTTGGTTGAATTAGAGTGAATTAATTGGGAGATTAGTTTTTTACTATTTTAACATTTTACAAGTCTAAATTTTCTTAAAGTAGTTGACATATTTTATTAATAAACTAGTGAGATACACGTGCGTCCGCACGGGTATGTTTGTTTAATACAATATAAAATTTATTTAGATTTACATGTGAATTTGAAATGAATTATTTAATTATAAAATAGACAATAATTATATAAATTCAATTGTATAAAATAACTTTACAATAAAAAAAATGAGACATATGAGATAGAGAAAGAAAATAAAGTGAAATTTTAACATTTAAAAATAAAGATTTTATCACTCTCAAATAGATACAATTTTTTATTAAAATGAAATAGATAATGTTGATACTGGCATGTAAGATGGAAAGTTAATTATTTGCACGAAAATTAAAAATAAATTTTAAATTTTATTACAATTAAAAAATAAATAAATTAGTAATTTTAGTAATAACAAATAAATAAAATTTATTAAATATATCTGACTAATAGAATAACTGCTAGAATTTGTTTGAAATCACCTTCAAAAACTAAAACCTTACTTTTAAAAAATTTCTTACATGCATTTTTATCATCACTCATGATATCCTTTAACAATTTGTTTAGTGCTTCAAAACAAAATTTATTTTCAGTAGGAGCCCCATCTCATATAATTAGCTTTGTTAGTTTCAATAGTTTTCCAAGGTCAATTTTTTTCTCAATGTTGCAATTTCAGATATGGAACATGGATTTGAATTTGGAATATCTTGTTCTTCCTCCTAGTAACAATAAATTATCAATTATGTTTGAGGCTACATTCAACACAATATCACGTTTAGAACGCAAAGTATCCGATAATACGTTCCACATGAAAATCTTACCAATCGACTGCATTTTGTTGTGTGACATATTGCCTAATTTCTATAAAATTTCCAAGTTATTCTTGTAATATATGCATGTAATAATATATGCAACCAATGAATTATATGTTATTGTAATTTCTGTAAGAAATGTTGTAATCATGGGGTGGTAATGTTGAATTGGAATTGGAGTTGTTAAGTACTGCATGGAAAAAGCATATATTCCATTGGTTGCAAAACCATAGAGTATGTAATTATAACCGAATGTAATTGAAGCAGAAGTTCTATGAATCATACAGTAATTCTAACACAATATAACTATAACATAATGTAATTTTAAGCATTCATACACTATGTAACTATAAAACAATCTATTATAATATTATAATATATTAAAATTGAATCTCATACTATCTTATTCACTTATTCGTTACATTACCAGAAATATAATGTGACACTCTTCCAAATACAACTTTCAAAATTTTTATTTATTTATTTAAAAAAAATATGTAATATTTTATTTATAAATTCTTTTAATTAAAACACTTCTATTTTCACCTTCTACTTATCCCCTTCTATTCCTCTAACTAAAAATCATGTATACTCATTGATTTATTTATGTTGCTTCTCTATTTTATATATAATATTATATACTTATATAATGTTATATCTAATAATATATTATTAAATTAAAATAATTGAAATTAAAAGGATAATTCAATTGAATTAAATCAATTATAAATATTATTGAAATTAATAATAAAATAAATTTTAAATTATATAATGTTACTTAAAAAAACTCATCTCAACGAGTCTCAATCTAGTTTCTATGAATTTTTAAGCAACCATATATTATTGTAGGCATGCTACATTAAAATAGAAGGTAATAGAATGAGTCATATATTCCACTGCTGTCATATTTAATTAGGATATGTGAGGATTTTTAATATGTTGCAGCATGTAATTATAAAGTTGCATATTTCATGATGTTTAAATGAGGCAGTATGTATAATAAGGTTTGAGTAGTAATTAGTAAAATGGTTTTGCAATAGCATGCATAATAAGAAGGTTTGAGTAGTAATTAGTAAGATGTATGTAATATTTGTAATAAGTGTTAATTTGTGAAACATTTCTTAGTAAATTTCAATCTAAGCTATTGGATCATATTGCCTTTCATCATAAATCAAAGGATATGGCATTGGCTGAAAATGTTTCAAGCTTCGCCAATTTTTCTACAACATGTTGATAGACAGGAGGTTTCTATTCAGTAGTGTATTGTAGCCAGTAGATAGAGTGTGAACTTTATTCAGCAGGTACAATGTCATAATGATGTAGACATGAATTTTAGAGAAGCATGCTATTTAAAAACAAAAATTTAATGATCTATGCAAGCAAACCAGCTAAGATACAACAATCAGTGACATTCTCATTGCGTTACATGCAGATTAGAAACAGGAAAAATAACAAATTTGGGGATGTATGTAGCAGAAAAAGAAAAACAGTTATTATGTGATGGTATAGTTTCTAAAAGTGAGTAGTTTATAATAGCACTCAATATTGAAGGCATAGAATCACAAGAGATAAAAGTGATATGTGAGAATGAAGCCAATGAAGCAAACAAACTTAACAATAAAAAAACAAAAAAACTAATCCAGTTCAACAATATTATTAGCTCTGAAACATAGATGAAAATCAACCATTCTTTTTAGCATCAGACTTGTTGCTATTCTTCCCAACATCCTCCTCCTCCTCTTCATCTCCCTGTCACTACTGAGAATCTCATCTTTATCAATCATATACCACTGTCAAAACATGATAAAAGGACCAAAATCGAAAAACAAAGTCAAATCCACATAACTAGAGGATTTATAACAATGTAAAGAACATCCACGAAAAATGAACATTAGTTATACACACAAAAAAAAGCACAACAAAAAATATATTATAAAACACAAGTTTTGTACATAATCTTTGTTCATCCATTTTCAAATCTAAACACGATTTTAAAGTTATGAGAAATGAATATGAACACTGAATAAAGGAAATGATAGTTGTTAACAGACAACTTTACCTCAGATAAAATGGAAATGAGTTGGATCTGAATGAAGGTAATGGTACTCTTTTTCAAGCTTGAAATACTTATGAGAGAGATGAGAGGCTTTGAGTTTGAAAAAAGAGAGAGAAGAGGGGGAGAGAAAGAATAGAGGAAGATGTTTGAGAGAGAAAAAGGGTTCTCAAACCCTAAATTTCAGACGTCCGGGAAAGGGATTGGGGAAGCCACTTGGCAAAAGGCATGAGTTTGATTGGGCAATACAATTGCATTTAGTCAATTACAATAAAGGGTATAACTTAGTGTAAATAATTTTAATTGAAAAGTGTTAGGTCGTTTATTATTCTTAAAATATTACATATACTTTTGTTTGTTTAGAAGTTCCTAGTTTTTAGGAAAGACCTATTCTTTAGGAAGAATACAGTTTGTTTTTGATCACGTATCTAGTTTGTTAGCCGTGGATTCTATTTTGGTTGTAAGGTTATTTATAAGTGCTATTTTCTTATTGAATAATCATCCTTCCAGCTATTTGTTATTCCAAAACTAACATTTGGTATCAGAGCTGTGTAAGGGGCCAAACTAAAAGTGTTTGAGCAGAATAACAACTCCAGGAAAGTTTATGCAATCGGTCATTCCCAAGTTCGATGGCCATTATAATTATTGGTCAATGATGATGGAGAACTTTCTAAGGAGTAAGGAGATGTGGAATCTGGTTTATGAAGGAATCCCTGCAGCAACAATTGGGACAACATCAGCAAACGGGTGCAGAGAAAGACAGTGGAAGAAGCCAAACTCAAAGATTTGAAGGTCAAGAATTTTCTATTTCAAGCTATTGACAGAGAAATTCTTGAAACAATTCTTGACAAGGAAACCTCAAAAGCAATTTGGGATCAATGAAGCGGAAATATCAAGGGTCTGTTAGCTCAAATTTTCGACGCCCATTTCACATTACCAAAATTGGAAAGCATGTACAGTTGGCTTCGACTAAGAGGTGATTCGACCAGCTGAAGGTAGACTGACGTAGTTGATTAAATAAAGATCAAGCTTATAGTTGAAATTTCAGAGCGGTTAAAAAACGGTTTCGATCAAAGATTTGAAATTTAAATAAATGAGCGAGGAGTATCTTTGGTAGAAACCGCAAGGATACACGTGGAATCAGAGTGAGCGAACATACACATGCAGGATGCCACGTGTATCGACGTGATTGAAGAATCCTCAGAGTGGTTATTTCGATCCAGTATAAATATAGGGTTTTAGAGTTAGAAAAGTGTGTGAAAGTGTGTACAAAAATCTACAAATTTACTAAGTATTCATGTGAAAAAGAACTGTAAAGCACAGAATGTACGTTGCCTACACCATTGTTTAATCATTTCAAAGCATTACAAAGTTATCTTTACTTTCTCTTCAGAAATATCTTTCCTTGCTCTTTACTCTCAAACACTTTATTTCTTACTTCGTCGTTTACAAGTTTAAAGATCTTTATTTCCTTTCGTTACTTTGAACTTTTACCTTACATTCTTAAAGATTCCAGCATTTACCAACCTTTTCAATTGCTTTCAATCCTTCTATAATTCCCGTCGTTTACTTCTTCTTTAATAGTTCTAAATACTGATTTAAGATTGTTCTTTTGTTCAAGTCACTCTTTTGTCTTTAATTTTTATTTAACGCTTCGATTCGACGTATAGTTCGATCATTTATCAACGTTACGCTTACGAGAAATTTAGCACATGTCCTAGGATCAATCTGATCGATCCTGTAAGTGACCAAATTTAGAAATTTGGAAGATCAACGGCTGTTTACCATTTTTCAAGGTAAACAAATTGGCACGCCGAGTGGGACGGGTGCTAACGTTCTGTTTGATTGCTAAGTTTTTTTTTTGAGAAAAGAATTGTTGTATGCTTTTAAGAAGTGGTAAAATAGCCATAAATGAAGAACGACAAACAGGGAGATAACCACAGACGGGGATGGCGAATATGAATCCGCAAGAAACTCAGAATTCTCAAAACACATCAACTAGCAGCATAGTGCCTCCTTCTTCTTCGATGGGGAAAATACGGGCACGACACATGCGTTCGAAATAGTTTCGTCTATGGTGAGTTCGATGCCTACGGATTCGATCTCCCACTCTGAACCAATTCTGACTTATGTTGGACCTAAGGGATCTCCCCATACTCCTTCACGAATTAGGGACATCCCAAACAGGCCGTTGGTACCCCCTGGTTTTTCAATACCATTTAGCCGTCGAGAACAGCCGTATGGAATGCCAACTTCAATGATGGCCAATCTACAGAATGTGGGTTCTACTTTTTTGGAACCAACAACTAACATAAATTCACCAGTACAAGGGTCTGGGATAAACGCGGGTCGAACCAATCAGGCGTTAGGTTTAAGACACCCAGTACAACTACCCACTCTTACCAACAATTCTGCGGCGGGATGGAGGCAACAAATGGACGAAAGCAATCATGAAATGGTCCAGATGTTGACTCAAACTTTGGCCACTGTGCTAAATCCTTTGATTTAGAATATAACTCAGTTGAATCAACAGATGACAGCACAAGTGGCTCAAATGTCTGAGTTTCTTGGTATACCTCAGCACCAGCGTCCCCTGCCCAGGGATTGGGTAAGAGAGAATCAATAGCCCACGCTTGAGGAAGACCTCACCATTAACCAGATCCCACAAAATCAGGGAGGAACAGTATAACCTCCTAGGATCGAACCACACGTGCACAGGAAACCAAGGGTGTTAATGGTAAATAGGAATCAGAATGTCGTGATATCATACGGCAAGTTCGACATGATGATGTGGCAGCAGATAATAATCTAGCCGCTATAGTCGATAGAATTATTGTTCGAAATGGGGTGAATTTTGGTCTCAGAAGACCCAATTATACGTCGCCTTTGGCAGAATATGTCTTATAGACAGATGCGCCCCTGAGGACCAAAATCCCCAAATTCACCAAGTTTGCTGGGGATACTACTGAGTCTATTGTCGAACACGTGGCGAGATCCCTAATTGAAGCTGGAGATATGTCAAATAACGAGAATCTTCGGATGAAATTTTTTCCAAGTTCTCTTACCAAGAATGCTTTTACATGGTTCACAACTTTGCCCCAGAATTTGAACCATTCATGGAACCAGCTCGAAAGAATGTTCCATGAACAGTTCTACATGGGGAAAACAAAGATAAGTTTGAAAGAGTTGGCTAGTGTCAAAGGAAAATTCACTGAGCCAATTGACGACTATCTGAATAGATTTCGACTACTCAAAGCCAGGTGTTTTACGCAAGTGCCAGAGCATGAGTTGGTCGAAATGGCCGCTGGGGGCCTTGATTACTCGATTAGAAAGAAGTTGGATACTCAATACCTAAGGGATATGGCCTAGTTGGATGACAGAGTTCGATAGGTAGAACGTTTAAAAGAGGAAAAGGCTAGAACAAACAAAGGTAAAAGGGTAGCCTATGTCGATTTTAGGAAAGATCATGAAGATTCAGGCTTTGAAGTTCCAGACTTCGACGATACTGAGATCGATCTTGCTGAGTTGACACAGGGGCCACCATATGCGTGCAAAGTTTTGGCCCCTTCAAACGGGAGAAACCCTGTCAAACCTGAAAAGAATGACAAGTTTCCTAAGAAAACATATACTTTCGACGTTACAAAATGTGATGAAATCTTCGACTTACTAGTCAAAGATGGTCAAATGATAGTACCTCCGGATGCTAAAGTACCTCCTTTAGAACAAAGAAAGAAACGAGGGTTTTGTAAATACCATAGTGTTTTGGGTCATAAAATGTCTCAATGTTTTCTTTTCAGGGATCTGGTGCAAAATGCAATCCAGGAGGGAAGACTCAAGTTCGGTGATAAGCCACAGAGCCAGATGAAAATCGACTCCGACCCTCTACAAATTGTTGAAGCTCATTATACTAAGCCAAAGGAGGTGAATTTCATTGAAACTGCTGATGATTTATGTATGACCGAAGTTACTGAAGACTTCGTCCATGAGCCTGTCATGGTTAAAATACATGAGCACTTCGAGCAGGCACCTCGTGATGGTTTGGCCTTAAGGGGTACAAAGGATTTCAAGAAGAAAAATGTTGAAGCCTCAGATATTGAGGATGCTAGATAGTCAAAGTTAGTAATGATCACTAAAGAGACTGCTGATACTTTTGTTCAGCTGGATAAGGCTACTGACGGCCTTCAAAAACAATTCCAAAAGCTGGATATTACTGAGGATATCCACATGGAAGTTAATATGGTGGAGGTATTTCGAGAAGTTTCAATGGAAGTCGATGATGAAGACAAACAAGAGGAATACAATAAGGCCGCCTTTCCTCAGGAAGAAGAAACATTGTCAGATTTCCTTCGAAGGTGCCAAAAGAAGAAATCGGAGGTGATGCTATGCCCCAGGTGTAGTGTTGTCTTCGACAAAAAGGCAGCTCAGAATCTGGAGGGGGTTAAGAGAGTGCACCACCAAAATGGCCATAAAGCCATCCACAATAATCATGCGGGTAAGCCAGAAAGGTTCTTCAACCCCAGAAGATATCCTGATCCTAGGCGCCCTATGGTGCAAAATGAAACCAAACAAGCTGGGCAAAACTTCCAACCCATGACCTTTAAACCAAGCATCAAAGGGTCAGAGGGGAAGTGGGTCAAGCAGGATGAGGGGAGAAAACATGGCCATGGCAAGTGGCAGAAGTTTGAGGTTGAAAGAGGTTCATCATTAGCTTATCGCTAGGAATTCTTATCCGACAAAAGAACCGTACATGTGTCTGTTGAAATGTATATTTCGTGTCAGGTTTTTGTTATCGTATCCACAGGGATTGTAAGATATCACCGCCGTTCGATGGTTGTATTAATCGTAGCTCAATGTAACAATAGGGTTTTGGTTTTAATCAAGTTATCTTGCATAAAAAGTAATAAATTGCGGTAAAAGTTATGGTTTGATTAAATGAGAAATATTGTCAAAGTTAGGTTTCAATGATCACTTTGCATGTATTTTCTCGGTCAACAATCTTATAAACTCCTTTAGATGATAAATAATTTCACAAAGTCCTCTCAATATGTTTCTCTCGAACACACATTGCGAGTTTTGCCATTTTGATCCATTGTTTCTCTCGAACACAATCTATCAAAATGACAACTTTTTGGTTCAACCTTATGGTGAACAAAATCATTCATTACTATCTCTAGCTAACAAACAAGTTTGGATGAAAACCTAGGTCAAGAGTCGGTAAACATCTCTCGATCATAAACCAACACAAAGAGTTTTAAATAGAAACAAAGTTTTCATCATATATTTACCATTAAAGAGTTTACATATGAGGATCCTTACATTTACACACAAAGCTAGTAATCACCTACATCTAACCTTGACAAATGGATGACTTAGCTACTCATTTTCATGGTAGCTTGGTCGGCAAGTAAGGAAAGAAGGTTGATTAACATCCAAGTCGGATAATCGAAGTTGGATGGGAATCCACCTTCTTTTTGTAGAAGATGGTTCTAAGATGAAGAGAAATGAAAATTAGGGCATAAAAGCTCCCAAGAACAATGCTGTAAAAAATATCTAACAAAAGTACAAAAGTGGAAAAATGAGGTAAAACTAGGTATGGCTCTCAAAAGTGGCACTTGCTACTTATAGAGTTGTACTGGGCTGTCATGCTCGCTAGGCGAGCAGAATGGCTCGCCTAGCGAGGGTCTAATTGAGGCACCAGAGGCCCCTGCGCCCAGAGAAACAGCCTACTCAGACTGTCATGTTCGCCTAGCGAACAGAACCTTCGCCTAGCGAAGGTCACGCTTCAACCCTCGCTCCAGCGAGGTTGAGAGGTTTGGCTACTGGAATGCTCGCTGGGGACTCGCTAGAGCTTCGCCTAGCGAGTGAGTGCTGGCTGCGCTTTTCACCAAAACTGAACGAACTCGCTACCACCTTCGCTAGCAGCTCGCCTAGCGAATTTATTGATATTTTACTGGAGCTTTTCGCTAGCAGCTCGCCTAGCGAACCAGTGCTTCGCCACAGCCCTCGCCTAGCGAGCAGGCTGATGAATGCTTGTTTGCTTTGGTTCCTTTGCCAACTTTCTTGTGTCTTCAATTTCAATTATTTCATGCCTTCTTTCTGCACAATAACACACAAATCAAAGGCACCAAGCTTGTTTATCAATGTAATGCATTTCATCAAAAACCAAGGTGATTTTGACAATTTTAGCAGGGAAATAGAGTGAAAGATGCCCACATATGATAGCTCAAATAAGCACTTTTTGGCATCTAACAACTCTCCCCAACTAGATTCTTGCTTGTCCTCAAGCAAAGTATGCCTCTTGAAGGACAAGAGGATTTGCTTTAAGAAAATGGTTTCTCCGAAGTTGGATAAACGGCTCAAACACAAGCGAAATCAGCAAATACAAGTTTCCAACGGTTTGAATAAAATAATACACAAGAACTAAAACTTAAATAGCAATGCAAAATATTTATCTATCTACAACAGTACTATTCTGAATGAATCATCCTATCTCTCCTCTTCGAATAAGGAATGAAGATTTTACGCGTTTGCAACCGCGGGATTAATCTCACTCTCTAACAAACAATGAAGAAATCAAATAGATTCATACAATGTCTAACAATTATAAATGGTACTGTGGAAGCATAAAGATCACTAAGGGCTTTTCGGTTGAAGCTTGGTTAGGTTAACAAACAAGGGTCATTTCTAAGGCCATTGAAACGAAAGTGCCGATGCAAAAGAGACATTCACAGTATTATTCACACTACTCGACTTTGTTTCATTTGTTTCTTATTTGAAACCTTCACAACACATATTCCACAACTCAATTGTTATTTTTCAGTATTTTTCTTCCAAGCAAGCATTCATTTTCATTCTTTTTATTTTTGTTCTTTTCTTTCACATCATATATACAAAACAGATGTTTCTTTTCTATATTTTCTATACATATATTTTTCTATGCTTGCTCGGTTTTTCTTTTCTTTTTCAAGAGTTGTGGTACTTACCGATTCTTTTTCGGTCTCCCCAACTTATTTCTTACTCACCCTAAGTGAATGCTCTTAACTTTTTACGGCAAAAGAACAATAATCAAGATTTTCCGGGTTGTAAAAAAAAGATTTTTGAGATCTCGCTTTATTTCAAGCCGAGATTCAACTGTTTAAGCTCAAAGGCGTTAACAAATACTCTCTCTGCTCACAGGTAAGTTGTTTTTGGATGTAGTTGTGCTCAAAAGAAAACAAGTGCCTTGATCATTTCTAATTGCTTCCACAATTTCACAATAATAAAAGACAAAGCATGAATCTCATGAATCAACAAAACTTATTAGAATCCAGCATTTAAGTGTACAATGGAGGTTTCCTCACAATTTGTGGTTTTAAGTTCTAGATGAAACATTCATTCAATTATGTTGCAAAAAGACAATATTCAATTTACCAAAAAGAGTAAAGTTCCTAATGCATTCTAAAATTCTAGCCGAAGGTAACCATGTACCTTAGCTTCATTCACTTGTTTATTCTTATCATTGCCATCCAAGCTCGGATGCACCTTCATTGGGTACTTCTTGAGGAGCAACCAATCTAGAAGGGTTTGCCACTCAATCAACCAAAAATTTATTAAACACACAAAATTAAAAACATAAATAATTAACATTAACTGAAAATATAAATTTGTTCATGGGGGACAAAACACCCCAATAGTACAACACCAAAATCAAGATACAAAATCCGAAAATACAAATAGAAATGACATAAAAGCTGAAAAAATACAAAAACTTAACCCACTAAGGGCTCAGGACTCCTCCTCGCTACCGGCCTCAGAACTGGTAGCCTCATCATCAACATCATCATCATCATCATCATCAGCATCAGCGCCCACCCCCTCACCATAGACAGGCCTGTCCACAAGCCAGTTGGCGTTAAGCAGAAACTGCTCACGCGCCAACAATGCCTGAGCACCGGTGGGGTCATTCCCTCGCAGTTCTAACCTCTGCATACAGTTGTGCATATCTGTCATGGCTCTCTGGGATGCCGCCATCCACTCAAAACTGTAGTCGCACACAGCTCGGAGGTAGGGATCAAGTCCAGGAGTAGAAGTACTAGGACCATCAGAAGCCCTGGTACTCCCTGTAGCAGCACTGCCTCTAGCATCCTTCGCTCTACAGTATTTGGCCACATACCGATCATCGATAGGTGACGGGATCCTTACCTTCCCACGAGACGGAAGTCTCACCCTTGCCTGAACGCATAAACTCATGATCAAACACGGGAAAGCTAGGGGACAATTAACACGAGCCCCCGACTTAAGCCCGCTCTCGACCACGGACTTCAGCTCATTTGCGATGATCCTCGCCACATCGATCTCGACATTGGTGAGGATGGAATGGACCAAATGTGCCACTGGGATCGGCACTGTAGAGGTGTGGGATTTAGGCTGGATGTTGGTCAAAACCAAGAGCAGTATCAGTTGAGCCATGGGAGTCATGTCCTCCTGGTGATACCTCATTGGAACCCCAGATGGGTTCAGCTCAACAGATTTCCCTGGTAAAAGCAGGGCGGCAGTAATGGCAGGAACATCACGGTGAAGCCGTAGGTCCGTATGGTATGCGTCCTTCTCATCAGCTCCCAGCTGGAGCGGTTCCCCAAGGATTCGGTTGATGGCATCCCGATCAAATGCAATTGGACGCCCGACCACTTTAGATACCCAAGTAAAGGGCTCGTCGTCATCGGGCAGTGCGTTAGCATAAAATTCCCGCACTGTAGCTATGTCGTAATGCTCTAAGGGATTAATCAACCGATCCCATTTCTTCGCGTCAATCAACCCGGCAAAATTTCTGTTCGTGCCCTGAGGGTTGATGACGAAACGCTTCTCTGGAAGAATTTTCCGCTTCTCCAGAGAAATGTATCTGGCGGCCTGCTTCGGGCCGACAAACTTATCTTGGTCAAACTGGATAGGCACAGTCCGGGAAGTAGTCGCTCCCTTTCTCTTCTTAGTTGCTCCAGACCTAGATTCCATCTGCAAAGTATACAAGGAAACAACACACACCAAACAAACAGATTAGACATCAAAGCATAATTTAAAAAAAAAACGGCCATGCTCGCTGCTGCTTCGCCTAGCGAAGTGGCAGGGAACGCTCGCCCCCAGGCTCGCCTAGCGAGTGCTAGCAAACCTTACGGGTTTTGGGGTTTTTCAGCATGTTCAGAGATTCTCCCCCAAAACCCATACTCAATTGGTTCCAACATCAGAACCTAATGATTTCTCAAGCAAATAATCGTTCTATGCTATTGGGGATTACCTATTTGCATGCAAAACCTAAAAATCCCCAATTCCTAAACCTAAAATCCCAATTTGCAAAACCCTAAATACCACATGCAAAGCTAAAGTTTCCCATACTCCACTCATCCTAATTGCTATTCATATTGGAAATTTAGAATTCAAACAACAAGAAAAATGTATTAGGGCAAACCTTAGTTACACGGATTCGGAAATGTGAAGAGAGTAGAGTTTGCAAATGACCGAATAGAGCAAGTGTTGGTGATAGAGATGCAAATGAGAGAGTGTGAAGAGCTTATCAAAATTCCTCAGTAGAGCCGTACAGAAAATTTTTGAGTTTGGGGCAAAATGGTTGCCCTGCTGAGATTTAAATACAAACTGTCATGCAGCGCTCGCTGCTGCCTCGCCTAGCGAGCAGCTAGCGAACCTGCTCGCTACTGCCTCGCCTAGCGAGATGCTAGCGAGCATGACAGCAAGTGCTTTTTTCAAATGCAGCACTTGCAAGTTCATCCAGAACAGTTTTATCCCAAGGTAACCCAACACAACACAACACAAAAACAGTAAATACTTAAAATGTTGGGGTGCCTCCCAACAAGCGCTTGTTTAACGTCGGCTAAGCTCGACGGTGCGATGCTCACAGAGGAGCATCGAGCGGTAGAGCACAGCTCTCGCGATCCACATGACCGCCGAGATAAATTTTCAATCGTTGGCCATTCACTGTCCAACTATCTTTCTGGTCTATGTCTTCAATGACAATAGCCCCATATTCCTTTACTTCTTTCACCCGAAATGGCCCCGACCATTTTGATTTCAACTTCCCGGGAAACAATTTCAACCGGGAGTTGAACAATAGGACCAATTGTCCGGGCACAAATTCTTTGTTACGGAGCTTCTTGTCGTGATACTTCTTTGCCTTTTCCTTGTACAACCAACTTGAGTGGTATGCGGCATTGCGCATCTCCTCCAACTCCAGTAGTTGCACTTTCCTTTTGTTACCGGCCAACTCATGTTCAAAATTTAAAAACTTTAGGGCCCACAAGGCCTTGTGCTCCAATTCAACCGGCAAATGGCAAGTTTTATCAAATACCAATTGAAAGGGAGTTAGGCCAATTGGAGCTTTAAAGGCCGTACGGTAGGCCCATAATGCTTCGTCCAATTTTTGGGACCACTCCTTTTTTGAATTAGACACGGTTTTTTCGAGGATTCTCTTAATCTCTCGATTAGAGACCTCAGCTTGCCCGTTAGCCTGAGGGTGATACGGAGTTGTCACCCTATGCGATACACCGTAATGTTTTAAAATAGTTTCCAAAGGTGCATTACAAAAGTGTGACCCTCCGTCACTTATCAACACTCGGGGGGTTCCGAAACGGGAGAATATGTTTTTCTTCAAAAAATTTATCACCGTTTTGGCATCCGCCCGAGGTGAGGCAATCGCCTCAACCCACTTAGAGACATAATTGACAGCGACAAGCATGTACTCATTCCCATAAGAGGGTGGGAAAGGTCCTACAAAATCTATGCCCCAACAATCAAATACTTCCACTTCTTGGATATTTTGGAGAGGCATCTCATCTCTCTTACCTATCCCACCGCTTCTTTGGCAACTGTCACAACTTTGCGCATGGGTATGTGCGTCTTTGAAAATAGTTGGCCAATAAAATCCCGATTGAAGAATTTTAGTGGTCGTTCTAACCCCATTATAATGTCCGCCATAAGGGGAGTTGTGACAATGCCAAAGGATGCTCTGGGCTTCATCACCAGTTACGCATCTCCTTAATAGGTTATCACTACCCAACTTAAACAAGTATGGGTCATCCCAAACATAATACTTCGCATCCGAAAGGAACTTCCTTTTTTGGTTCGAAGTTAGGTCGGCAGGCACAAAACCACTAGCCTTGTGGTTCGCAAAGTCTGCAAACCACGGCCTAACTTGAACCTTAAACAGTTTTTCATCAGGAAATTCTTCCCGGATTTCTTTTTCAGACGCGGTAACCTCCACGTTCACTAATCGGGATAAATGATCCGCTACCAAGTTTTCCGACCCCTTCTTGTCTTTGATTTCCACATCGAATTCTTGTAACAAGAGGATCCAACGGATGAGCCTTTGCTTCGAATCCGGTTTGGTTAGCAGATATTTAATCGCCGCGTGGTCGGTATACACAACGACTTTAGACCCTATAAGATAAGACCTAAACTTTTCTAGCGCATACACTATTGCAAGTAATTCTTTTTCCGTTGTGGCATAATTTATTTGAGCCTCGTTAAGAACCTTACTCGCATAATGTATCGCATGAAAAGTTTTGTCTTTTCTTTGGCCAAGTACCGCTCCAACAGCATAGTCACTCGCGTCACACATTAGTTCAAAATTTTCATTCCAATCGGGAGCGACTATTATTGGAGCGGTAACCAATTTTTCTTTTAAAACCTCAAAAGCTTGCAAACAATCTTCGGTGAAGAGAAATACCTGGTCCTTGGCGAGCAAATTGCTCAAAGGCTTAGCCACCTTTGAGAAGTCCTTGATAAAGCGCCGGTAGAACCCCGCGTGCCCCAAAAAGCTACGGATGCCCTTCACATTCACCGGAGGGGGTAATTTTTCAATCACTTCAACCTTAGCTCTATCCACTTCAAGCCCCCTTCTAGAGACTTTGTGGCCTAGCACGATCCCTTCGGTCACCATGAAGTGACACTTCTCCCAATTAAGCACCAAATTAGTCTTCACACACCTTTCCAACACCGTTTTCAAATTCGCCAAGCATAGACTAAAGGTCCCACCGAATACCGAGAAGTCATCCATGAAGACTTCCATTGTTTTCTCTATCAGGTCGGCAAAAATGGCTTGGACACATCGTTGGAAGGTCGCCGGTGCATTGCACAGCCCAAAGGGCATTTTTCGGTATGCGAACACTCCAAACGGACACGTGAAAGCCGTCTTCTCATGATCAACCGGGTCAACCGCAATTTGGTTGTACCCGGAGTAGCCGTCCAAAAAACAATAGTATTGTTGGCCCGATAGTCTTTCGAGCATTTGATCCATAAATGGGAGTGGAAAATGGTCCTTTCGAGTCGCGGTATTCAACCGTCTATAATCTATACACATTCTCCACCCCGTTGCAACTTTAGTAGGGATCAATTCGTCCTTTCATTTCGGATTACGGTCATTCCACCCTTCTTCGGAACCACGTGCACGGGACTAACCCATGGACTATCCGAGATCGGGTAAATCATTCCCGCATCCAATAGCTTCACCACTTCCTTTCTTACAACCTCCTTCATCGTAGGATTTAAGCGGCATTGTGGTTGAGCCACCGGCTTAAAATCTTCCTCCATCAAAATCTTGTGCATACAATAGGATGGACTAATTCCTTTTAGATCGGAAAGAGTCCAACCCATGGCGTCTTGATTTGTTTTTAGCACAACGATTAGACGGGCTTCTTCTTCGTTTGTCAAAAGGTTGCTTATGATGACCGGCTTTGCCTCGGTCTCATCTAGGAACACATATTTCAAAGTAGGGGGTAGCACTTTCAATTCAATTGGCGCTTTTTCGTCAATAACCTCCTTTTTCAAGTTTTCCTCCTCTACTTCCCATGGTTGTAGGTCGTCTAAACTATCAAGTTCCTTTAAGCATTCCTCAAGAGCTAGCTCTTCTTCAACAGTGAAAACCTCCAATGAGTCGTCAAGAGCTAACTCCATAGGAGATATCTCATGAATATGCTTTGAAACCTCCATAATAGCGTCTTCGATCACATCGATGCGGAAGCTATCATTTCTATCTTTTGAATGCTTCATTGCCTCGAATAGATCGAATGTCACTTCCTCATTTTGAACTCTCACCTTCATTAAACCGTCATCAACATCTATCATCATTCACGCGGTCTTCATGAACGGTCGGCCCAAGATGAGCGGAGCATCATCATCTTCCTCCATATCAATAACAATAAAATCAACCGGGAAAAAGAATTTGTCGACCTTCACCAAAACATCTTGGGCTACGCCATGAGGATGGGTCATCGACTTATCCGCCAATTGCAACGTCATTCGGATGGACTTAATCTCAATGTTGCCAAGTCTCTTGATAATTGATAAAGGTATAAGATTAATACTTGACCCCAAGTCAATAAGTCCCTTCCCGACATACACGTCACCAATTTTAACCGGCAATGTAACTCTTCCCGGATCAACCTCTTTCTTAGGAAGCGTCCTTTGAATAATGGCACTACAGCTCGCATCAAGGACGATGGTCTCCGGTTCCGTATACCTCCGTTTTTTGGTTAGTATGTCCTTCATGAATTTGGCATACTTGGGCATTTGTTCCAAGGCTTCGGCAAACGGAATGTTGATTTGCAACTGTTTAAAAATATCCATGAACCGGGCGTAATGCCGTTCATTCTCCCTTTTGGAAGGAGCATGAGGATAAGGAAGGTTTTGGATAGGAGTAGCGCTCACTACCTCCTTTCCCTTTGCAATTCTAGCACTCTTCCATCTAGGCTTTTTCACTACCTCCCTTATTACCTCATCACTTGTATTTTTCCCCATCTCCACACCTTTTTCTTTTTCAACTTCACCATTATTTTTATTCTTTTCAACTTCTTCTCCCTCACTCCACTCTCCTACTTCACCATCAACATTTTCCTCCACTATTTCCTCCTCAATTTCTTTCTCTTTCTCTCTTTGTTCACTCTCAACTCTTTTTTTATTCTCACTACCCAACTCCCTCCCACTTCTCGTCATGATCGCCTTACAATGTGCATTAGGATTTGTTTGCGTGTTTGCCGAAAAGGAAGGACCGGTTTGTTGTTCCGCGAGTTGCTTGGCAAGTTGCCCAACTTGAGTCTCGAGATTTTTTATGGCCGCGTCATTGCTCTTTTGATTGGCCATTGACATTTGCATGAATTGCGTCAATGTCTCTTCCAATTTAGAAGTTACGACCGGCGGTTGTTGAGGTTGAGGTTGATAAGGATTTTGGGGAGGGTTTTGACGGCTAGAAGAACCACCTCCATAACCTTGGTTATGATAATAGTTGCTTCTAGGTTGGAACCCTTGGTTCCCTTGGAATTGTTGTTGTTGATTTTGAGGGTGCGGTTGATAAGGTTGTTGTTGTTGTTGTTGTTGTCTCGGTTGATAGTCCCGTTGATTGGCCATGTAGTTTACTTCGTCAAAACCGGGAGGTGGACAAAATCCGGTGTCATGTTCACCTTTACAAAGTTCACAACAAGCTATTTGTTTAGCTTTTGACGGTTCTCTTAACTCTTTGATTTGTTGCGTTAAGAGTTCCACTTGTTGTGAGATGAGCTTGTTTTGGGCAAGGATGGCATCATTCGTCCCTAGCTCAAGCACTCCCGCCTTCTTCAAAGAATTTCCTCGACTTTGACTCTGAAGATCATTCAAAGCCATTCGATTTATAATGTTCGTGGCTTCTTCGGCACTTTTTGACAATAAAGAGCCACCCGAGGTAGCATCCAACAACGTTTTGCAGTTTGGTTGAAGTCCATTTCTGAAGATATGGATTTGAGTCATTTCATCAAATCCATGCCCTTTACATTTCCTAAGCATGGACTTGAATCTTTCCCACGCTTCATTTAATGATTCACTGGTTCCTTGTGAAAACACCGAGATGGCCGTCTTGGATTCCATGAACCGGTTATGGGAGAAGAATCTTTCGATGAATTTCTCTTCTAACACGTTCCAGTCTGTCATTACGGCTGGTGTTTGATCTAGGTACCAATCCTTTGCTTTACCAAGCAAAGCGTGGGGAAATAATCATCTGAACAACGGAAGCTCCTGAGCCTGATCCACTCCGGCAGCCAATGCTATCTCATAAAATTTTGTGAGAAAAGCAAATGGGTCTTCATGGTCCATTCCGGTGAATGGACTTCCATATAATAGATTTAGAGTTCCCGTTTTCATCTCAGCTTGCCTTCCGGTGTGGTTGGCAAACTGAGCGGTGTTCCTTGGACTATTGATGCATGGAGTAGAAATAGGTGGTGGTGGTTGTGGCTCCATGTTTGGTATGAATGGTGGTGGATTTGTGGTTGAAGAACTTTCTCCTTGCTCTTGGCGTTGTCTAGCCTGTTGCCTCCTACGTCTCGTTTTGCTATTGAGCCTCCTTGCGGTTCTCTCGATCTCAGGATCAAAAAGAAGTTCGTCCACAGGGATTTGCCCTCGCATAAAACGTAAGCTGCACACTAAACCAAACAAATTACAAGCACAAGTCAAAAATTCACAAGCTAAAACTTAAACAACCATTGCGATGCTCGCAATATCAATTTACAATCCCCGGCAACGGCGCCATTTTGTTAGTTGTAAATTTACGTGTCGGGTTTTTGTTATCGTATCCACAGGGATTGTAAGATATCACCGCCGTTCGATGGTTGTATTAATCTTAGCTCAATGTAACAATAGGGTTTTGGTTTTAATCAAGTTATCTTGCATAAAAAGTAATAAATTGCGGTACAAGTTTTGGTTTGAATAAATGAGAAATATTGCCAAAGTTAGGTTTCAATTATCACTTTGCATGTATTTGCTCGGTCAACAATCTTATAAACTCCTTTAGATGATAAATCATTTCACAAAGTCCTCTCAATATGTTTCTCTCGAACACACATTGTGAGTTTTGCCATTTTGATCAATTGTTTCTCTCGAACACAATCTATCAAAATGACAACTTTTTGGTTCAACCTTATGGTGAACAAAATCATTCATTACTATCTCTAGCTAACAAACAAGTTTGGATGAAAACCTAGATCAAGAGTCGGTAAACATCTCTCGATCATAAACCAACACAAAGAGTTTTAAATAGAAACAAAGTTTTCATCATATATTTACCATTAAAGAGTTTACATATGAGGATCCTTACATTTACACACAAAGCTAGTAATCACCTACATCTAACCTTCACAAATGGATGACTTAGCTACTCATTTTCATGGTAGCTTGGTCGGCAAGTAAGGAAAGAAGGTTGATCAACATCCAAGTCGGATAATCGAAGTTGGATGGGAATCCACCTTCTTTTTGTAGAAGATGGTTCTAAGATGAAGAGAAATGAAAATTAGGGCATAAAAGATCCCCTAGAACAATGCTGTAAAATATCTCTCCAAAGTACAAAAGTGGAAAAAGTTGGTAAAACATGAGGTATGGTGCTCAAAAGTGGCACCTGCTACTTATAGACCTCTGCTGGGCTGTCATGCTCGCTAGGCGAGCAGAATGGCTCGCCTAGCGAGGGTCTAATATGGGCACATAAGGCACCTGCGCCCAGAGAAACAGGGTCTGCTGAACTGTCATGTTCGCCTAGCGAACATACCTTCGCCTAGCGAAGGACACGCTTCAACCTTCGCCCCAGCGAGGTTGAGAGGTTTTGCTACTGGAATGCTCGCTGGGGACTCGCTAGAGCTTCGCCTAGCGAGTGAGTGCTGGCTGCGCTTTTCACCAAAACAGAACGAACTCGCTACCACCTTCGCTGTCAGCTCGCCTGGCGAATTTATTGACAATTTACTGGAGCTTTTCGCTTGGCGCTCGCCTAGCGAACCAGTGCTTCGCCACAGCCCTCGCCTAGCGAGCAGGCTGATGAATGCTTGTTTGCTTTGGTTCCTTTGCCAACTTTCTTGTGTCTTCAATTTCAATTATTTCATGCCTTCTTTCTGCACAATAACACACAAATCAAAGGCACCAAACTTGTTTATCAATGTAATGCATTTCATCAAAAACCAAGGTGATTTTGACAATTTTAGCAGGGAAATAGAGTGAAAGATGCCCATATATGATAGCTCAAATAAGCACTTTTTGGCATCTAACATATATTCAGTAGCAGCATCCCAAGCTGCAGCCTCAGAAGCATATTTTTTCTCTATCTTTCCCGTAAGATGAGGTAGCAGCTTGTGATCAGCGACAGCTTGGTCGATCATGGTCCCTATCTCTAGAATAATGTTTTCCACTTCAGGGGAGGTTTCTAGAAAGTTAACCTGGCTAAGAAGAGCTTTCAGAGTTAAAGGTGCAGAAGGATCAGCCAGCAACAATAGAAATAAGTCACCCTTAATGACTTTGTCCTTGATTTTAGAAAGGATTTTGCCCGAAGAGGTGCTCGAAGGATGATCTTCGGACATTGAAGTGTTATGACTCTGATAAGAAGAACTCTCCCTGTAATTTAGCATCGCCTTTAAATACTCCAGTGGTTGACTTCGCTTTAAGATAGCCAACTTTTCTACAGAAAGGGCACCAATGCTTCTTGATGAAACGCCAACCGTTAGATTGTCGGCCATTGCAGGGGTTTGAGTTCGAGCATGTTCTTCACCCACATTGGTTCTTCTTCTTGTTTGGCTCTCGATGTTATCAGGGTTAGTCGCCAGATTTCCTGCAGCCGCTTCATCTATCACCATGTCTTCGACGCCCCATCCCTCGCCCTAAGGCTCATTCATTTTTGCCGCTGTGTGTAGACCAACCCCGGGGGTTTCTTTATCATTAGCTAGTTCATCCTCAGCCATGGGGATTGGATTACATAGGGCCTCATTTTCCTCGCTCGAGTCAGTCTCATGACCAGAGTCACTGGTATGAGAATGTTGAGTGGTGGTTTTTGGTGGCGAAGCGTCGAGGGTACCGGTTGGAGGTTGATTAATCTCGCTCATGGACCCCTTTTCAGAGGATGGTCAATAGGTAGGTTCACCAGCGCTGTTCAAAACATCTGGCACAGAGGCAGGCTTGGAGGAGGAAACTTTCTTGGGAGGAATGATGGTGCTCACGTCACCCTAAAGTCAATACAAGCAGAAAGTGCAAATGACTAAAAGAAGCAAACAAGTGAAATAAAGTGAAGAGAAGTGGGGGGGTACCTTATAACCTTCGACACCGGGGCTAGAATTGTCGCTCTCACTTTGAGTTGCTGCTACTCTTGCCATTTCTTCAGGAGTAGGTTATTAGATAACAAGTGCAACAAACCTTTTTCTTGAGAGTTTTGTGTTCGGTTGATTCGAGGTGGGTCAATGGGTTTTGGCTGTGGCTGTGGCTTCCTCTTCCTCGAAGTGAAATCCAGAACAGGCGACATGTCATCTTCGTCAGAGTCCACAACGATGGGGGTAGCAGTGGGTTTTTAGATTTTCAGGGGACTCACCGAAGGTTTCCGAGAAACCTGAACCAAACATTAAATGTTTGATCATCAATGAATAATAAGGATAAAGGAACAAAGAAAGAGAGGTACCTTTGCAGGTTTGCTACTTCCTTCAACCTTTGAGTCGATGGGTCTTTTGTTGGTATGTTTTTTGGGGAGAATCTTGATAGCTAGACAAAAACAAGAAGAAACAGGCAACGTTAGTTAAAATAAAATCAAAGGGAATCTACTTCGAGGGAAGCCCCCTGTATCACACCTTCATATATGTCCGATTCGATTCAGACATCTTCGATTCCTATATGAAGGTGTCCTTTGAAATTGCCTAAAGTGTGTTTAGTCGCAACCACCCGCTGAGCCTTTTTCTGAGATTGTTGTTGAAGGATTTTAATAGAGTCTCCACAAATGAACCAATCTAGAAATGGTGGTGCAAGAGCCACTCCGAAGTCAACATTTGGCAGTGGAGGAAACTTTGGGGGAAATAATTCAAGAGCCATTTCATAGTGTTTCTCGCGAGGAACGTATGAAGGAATCTTTAAAGTTTCCATTTTCTTTGAAAACTTCTCTTTGAGCGTAACAGTTGCTTCACAGATGGTTTGACTAAGATCATCAGGTCGATAGGAAGTTTCAAAGTAGTTTTGCAAAGCTTGAATTTCTTTTATAAGCGTATAAGTACCTTTCTTGGTATTTTCCTGCACAAGGAGAAAAGCTTTGTCAAACAATTGAATAAAGGAGGTAACATCGCAGAATTACTTGATGTAATATTTGGCCCACCACTTCCCAAGTTATCGACTACAAAGGAAGCTAGGCTTGAAATGAATGGAGTCAACTAGGTCCTGCCAGTGTACTTGGCTATTTGTTTGAAAGTCGTGGTTTCAGTATGAAAGACATTGTGAAGGAGGAGGCTACTCTTCTTGTCGTATAGGCATTTCGGGAAGACCTGGACCAACCCAAATTGTCGAGCAACAAGGTTGGGTTGGTAAGTTATCAGGGTGGCTTGGACTTTCGAAGTGTTAAATCGAAGGGTAAGGATCCGAGGCATCAAGAAGGTTTCCTAAATTAGCAAGGATTCTGTCTGTTTCTTTTTAGATAAGGAAGGAAAAGTCCTGGTAAACCATCTAGGGCCAACTTTCCTGAGAGCGAAGGGAGCCATACTCAAAGTAAAATTATGACTTTTAGCGAACGTCATGATGTAAATTATGAAGGTTGATTGAAGAGACTGTCCTTCATCCCTGGGGGTTAGTTGAGCTAACCTCGGTCCTTCGACTCTCCTGTGCCTAATTTCTTCAATATCTTCGTCAACGAGGCCCTTGTTGGGAAGATTAGCCTCGAACGTGGCATTGAGCCAAAGTTGTAATAACCAAAAAGGGCCAGACAATAAAAGATTCCCTTTGTCCCCTAAATTCTTTAGTTGATCCACTCTGTCGCTCAAGGATTCGTACAGGTTGGCCAAAATCATCTCACTTAAGCAGACATCATGCCCCGCATGCAGTTGATTGGCCAAGGTGAGATATTTCTTGGCCACTTGTAGTGATTTCGAGCAAAACACAGAGTGCGACAACCACAAAGCCAGGAAAGCTATATGCTCCACATCAAAGACAGTTTCGGTGTCCAGTGGGTTATATGTGTTGAATATGTTTCTCTTGTAGTCGAAAAGGAAATGGTATCTATGAAGTTAACATCAAGATCATAAGTGTGGCCAGTGGGTTTCAGCCCCGTGATAGCGGCCATGTCGAAAAGTGTGGGTGTGACCATTCCACAAGGCAGGTGAAAGGTATAGTGTGTGTTGTCCCAAAAGTACAACGAAGAAACTAGCATAGGGTTACTATAATCCAGGTCCAATTTCGACAGCATAATAAGGTCGTATATCCCATATCATTCCAAGCCTGAGATTTTTGTTTCTCTATTTTGTTTAACCAATTGGAGTAATCAGTGGGATATTTGAAAGTTGGGGTGGCCCGAAAGGCTCTAAAACCATTGTTCATAAACCTCAAATCTATTGCGTTTTCATTCGGGGTGTTTTCGGAAGAAGAAGTCCTAGGGTTTTTAGCTTGTCCTATGGGTTTTCGTTTATGATAAGACGGAAAAAACTCTCTAAGCTTGCGGGTATCATTGTCTAAATCTGCTAGAGATCCATATAAGGCATAAGTTTTATTAGAGACAGAAACAGGAATGCGTACCCGAGAAGCATAAATCTGGCGCCGTTTCTCTGTCTGAGGTTCTGGTAGGTACTGACGATTACCAACAACAAGGGGGGCGGATAAAGTAGCAAATGGAGGAAGTTCAGAAATTTTCTTCGGAGCTTTGGACCTATTGACAGTAGTTTTGAAAGAAACTCCTGTTCCCTTGAGAGTTATGTTTGAAGCATCCATCGTTAAGGTTTGAAAAAAGAGAAAATCTGGGTTTCAGTTAGAAAAGATTGGGAGAAGAGAAGGCTTGAACGTTTGAAAATGCAGAGTATGTGAGGAAGTTCTAAAATGGGTAAGTAATTGGGTTTTATAGACCTACAGGGAGACATTTCAAATCAACATTAATGGTAGACAAGTTAATGGGACACGTGTATCCCTTGGACAGTGTAGTGAAAATGGAAATTAATGTTATAGCCATGATTTCCCAGAAGCTAGGAAACGTGATGAGTGGAAAAGATTCTATTGTGGGCTGAAAAGACGTGGGTAGGAAAAAACAATGATGATGCTGACGTCACCAGACAAATGGAGGAACTGAAAGGTTTTGCCAACATTGAGACACGTGGCAGTATCAGTCATTGAGGCGTCGAAGTAAGGTCTCAAAAAAATGTCTTTTTCTCTTGTATGTCGAAAATTACATTTTTTTGGGGGGTGGGGGGGGGGGGGGGGGGGGGGTGGGGGGCAATCTGTTAGCTCAAATTTTCGACGCCCATTTCACATTACCAAAATTGGAAAGCATGTACAATTGGCTTCGACTAAGAGGTGATTCGACCAGCTGAAGGTAGACTTGCTTAGCTGGTTAAATAAAGATCAAGCTTATATCTGAAATTTCAGAGAGGTTCCTTAAGGAGCAGTTAAAAAATGGTTTCGATCAAAGATTTGGAATTTAAATAAAGGAGGGAGGAGTATCTTTGGTAGAAACCGCAAGGATTCACATGGAAGCAGAGTGAGCGAACATACACATGCAGGACGCCACATGTATCGACGTGATTGAAGAACCCTTAGAGCGGTTATTTCGATCCAGTATAAATATAGGGTCTTAGAGTTAGAAAAGTGTGTGAAAGTGTGTACATAAACCTGAAAATTTACTAAGTATTTGTGTGAAGAAGAACTGTAAAACGCAGAATGTATGTTGTCTACACCATTGTTTAATCATTTCAAAGTATTACAAAGTTATCTTTAATTTCTCTTCAGAAATATCTTTCCTTGCTCTTTACTCTCAAACACTTTATTTCTTACTTCGTCATTTACAAGTTTAAAGATCTTTAGTTCCTTTCGTTACTTTGAACTTTTACCTTACATTCTTAAGGATTCCAGTATTTACCAACCTTTTCGAATGGTTTCAATCCTTCTACAATTCCCATCATTTATTTCTTATTTAATAGTTCTAAATACTGGTTTAAGATTGTTCTTTTGTTCAAGTCACTCTTTTGTCTTTAGTTTTTATTTAACGCTTCGATTCGACGTTTAGTTTGATCATTTATCAACGTTACGCTTACGAGAAATTTAGCACATGTCCTAGGATCAATCTGATTGATCCTGTAAGTGACCAAATTTAGAAATTTGGAAGATCGGCGGTTATTTACCATTTTTCAAGGTAAACCGGGTCCACAAAGGTGAAAAGGGCACAACTCCAGGCATTAAGAAGGGAGTTCGAGTTGCTGGCTATGAAAGAAGGAGAGAAAGTAGACACTTTCTTGGGGCGAACCGTGACCTTAGTGAACAAAATGAAGTCAAACGGTGAGATATTGGAGCAGAGTATGGTGGTTAGTAAGATACTTAGATTTTTAACTATCAAATATTATTATGTTGTATGTTTAATAGAGGAATCAAATTATCTAAGTACTTTGAGTATTGATGAATTATATGGACATTTACTAGTATATGAACAAAGAATGAAAGGATACCAAGTGGAGGAACATGTGTTAAAAGTGTCTCATGACGATCGATCAAATAGAGGTAGAGGTCGAGTTGTATTCAGAGGTGGGCATGGCAGAGGTAGAGGGATACAACCTACAAACAAAGCAGTCATTGAATGTTTTAAATGCCACAAATTAGGACATTTCCAATATGAATGTCATGACTCGGAAAAGAAAGCTAACTATGATGAATTAGAAGAAGAGGAACTTTTGTTGATGTCATATGCAGATATTCATCAAGAAAAGAAAGAAGAGATATGGTTCCAGGATTCAGGCTGCAACAACCACATGACGAGAAACAAAGAGTGGTTCTCTGAATTAGAAGAAAATTTCAATCGAACAGTGAAGTTTGGAAATGATACGAGAATGGTGGTAGTAGCAAAAGGGAGTATAAATGTGCAAATAAATGGCATAATCCAGGTAATATCTGATGTCTATTATATTCACAAGCTTAAAACAATCTATTAAGCATAGGGCAACTTCAAGAAAAAGGATTATCCATTTTAATTCGGGATGGAACTTGAAAATGTATCATTCTAGGAGGGGACTGATTATGCAAACTAATATGAGTGGAAGCAGAATGTTTTTTGTGTTATCTCATATGCCACAGAGAAATTCCATGTGTTTGCAAATTGAAGATGTATCAGAAAAAGAGGCACACATGTGGCACTGTCAATTTGGGCACCTGAATCACAAGGGATTGAGAATACTGGCCTGCAAAAAGATGGTGATTGGCTTACCTGTTCTGAAATCTCCCAAGGAGTTATGTACAACCTGCCTAACTGGAAAACAATACAAAGATACAATTCCAAGGAGGAGTTTATGGAAGGCGTCAAAACAACTCCAGCTAGTACATTCATATATATGTGGCCCTATCAAGCCAACATCCCACAGAGGCAAGAGGTACATTCTAAGTTGTATCAATGATTATTCTCGTAAAACTTGGATTTATTTCTTACATGAAAAATCAGAAGCTTTTATTATTGTCAAATTTTTTAAGGATAGTGTTGAGAAAGAGATAGGTGCATTCATAACTTGTTTGAGGACTGACACGGGTGACGAGTTCACCTCAAATGAGTTTGGAGATTTTTGTAGATCACAGGGCATTAGCAGGCAATAGCAGCTTATACACCGTAGCAGAGCGGAGTTTCCGAGAGGAAGAATTAGATAATTATGAATGTTGTCCGATCCATGCTAAATGAAAGAAAAGTTTCCAAAACCTTCTGGTCCAAGGCTGCAAAATTGTGCGTTCATATTCAGAATTGATGCCCGACAGTAGCTGTTGAAGATAAGACCCCAGAAGAGGCATGAAGAAATGAAATACCAGTGGTAGATTACTTCTGAGTTTTCGGGTGTGTGGCACGTGTTCATATACCAGATCAAAATAGAAGCAAAATATACGACAAAAGTAGGAGATATGTTCTTCTAAGAGTCAACGATGAATCAAAAGCATGGAGGCTTTATGATCCAATCTCAGAGAAAATTATTGTCAGCAAGGAGGTTGTTTTTGATGAAGAAAAAGGTTGGGAATAGGGCAAATTTGTTGAAGAAATAAAGCAAGATATTTTGGAGTGGGGAGATGAAGAAGATATTGTGGTTGATCGAAATGAAGAACTTGGTGAAACAAGCACAAATAATTTGAGCAACAGTCCTGGAAATTTCAACAATTCCAGTATCTCTAACAGTATGTCCAACAAGTCAAATAGTCTGACAGTTTCACCTCTAAATGAGCCAGGTTCTTATGATAACGAATCGGTTGAAGGGAGGAGCATGCGAGGAACAAGAGAACCAATATGAATGGAAGATTATGAAATAGGGGAAGGTCTCTCCGATGATGAAAATCTAAGTGCAATGATGATGGTAACTAAGAATGACCCTACAACGTTTGAAGAAGCAGTAAAATGCAAAAATTGGAGGTTAGCAATGTCATCGGAAATTGAATCCATTGAGAGGAACCAAACTTGGGAACTTATTGTGATTCCAAAAGAAACCAAACCTATTGGAGTTAAGTGTGTATTTAAAACAAAGCTAAATGAGGATGGTACTGTGGAGAAGTTCAAAGCTAGACTGGTAGCAAAAGGGTATGCACAACGCCATGGTATTGATTATACTGAGGTATTTGCTCCTGTGATAAGACTTGACACTATCCGTGTAATTCTTGCAATAGTTGCACAATTTAGTTAAGAGGTCTTTCAACTTGATGTAAAGAGCGCTTTTCTTCATGGTGAGCTAAAAGAGGAAGTCTTTGTTGAGCAATCCGAGGGGTTCGTAAAGAAAGGAGAAAAAGAGAAAGTCTACAGACTAAAAAAGGCGTTATATGGGCTCAAGCAAGCATCGCGATCTTGGTACATCAGAATCAAAGCTTATTTCATACGAGAAGAATTTGAAAGATATTCCAGCGAGCATACTCTATTTACAAAATCAAAAGGAGGTAAATTCTTAATTGTAAGCCTTTATGTTGGCGATTTAATTTTTACCGGGAATGATAGAAGCATGTGTGATAAGTTTAAAAATTCAATGATGTTGGAGTTTGATAAGTCTGATTTGGGGAAAATGAGGCATTTCCTTGGAGTAGAAGTTAAACAATGTGCAGATGGAGTATTCATTTGTTAAAGAAGATATGTAAAGGAGGTTTTAGCTATATTTGGTATGGAGGAAAGTAATGCTGTGAAAAATTCAATAGTACCGGGTACGAAATTACGCAAAGATGAGGGAGGTGTTATAGTTGATGAAACTTTGTTCAAGCAAATGATTGGAAGCCTTATGTATTTGACTATAACTAGACCTGACATGATGTTTGGTGTTAGTTTAATAAGTAGGCTCATGGCTAAACCTACTATGGCACACTGGCTTGCAGCAAAAAAGATTTTAAGATACCTAAAAGGTACAATTAATCTGGGTATCTTCTACAGGAAGCAAGAAAATAATCTAAAACTTGAAGGCTTTATCGATAGTGATTATGCTGGTAACTTAGACAATCGAAGAAGCACTTCCGAGTTTGTGTTTAAATTGGGAGCGAGAGTAATTTCTTGGGCCTCAAAGAAACAACCAGTTGTCGCTCGCTCTACCTCAAAGGCAAAATACATAGCAACAACCGTATGTGCGTGTCAATGTGTTTGGCTTAGAAGAGTGTTGGAAAAGATTGAAGTTGAGAAAAAAACAACAACTATGATCATGTGCGACAATAGTTCTACTATACAACTATCCAAAAATCCAGTGTTTCTCGGAAAAAGTAAACATATTGATGTGAAATTTCACTTTCTTAGGGAATTAGTGAACAATGGAGTTATCAAGATGAGCTTTTGTGCCTCTGAGAATCAAATTGCAGACATTATGACGAAGCCATTGAAATTGGAACAATTTGAAAAGCTTTGCGGGATGCTTGGAATTACGGATATTACTAAAGTAAGCTAAGTTCAGATGAATTAGTTTAAGGGAGGGATTGTTAGGTCGTTTATTATTCTTAAAATATTACATGTAGTTTAGTCGTTCCTAGTTTTTAGGAAAGACCTATTTTTTTAGAAAGAATAGAGTTTGTTTTTTACCATAACTAAATTTGTTAGCCGTGGATTCTATTTTTGTTGTAAGGTTATTTATAAGCCCTATTTTCTTACTGAATAATCATCTTTCAAAAAAAGGATATATTAGGGAGAATGGGGTATTTTCTAATCATGGATAGGTAGTTGATATATAGTTGAAGAAAGAATCTATCACAATGGAGAAGTAAGCACAAAGCGATGATATTTTATTACTTAATAGAGAAAGTAAATAAGGAAAAATTGAAATTGGAACATTTGAGAAGTGAAAATCAAGCACATATTGAAAAGTGAAATATCCAACCAACAATTTAATTCATATAACAAAAGCGTAAACAAGATTCTACACCTCTTTCAATTCTTTCACTCTGAATCAAAGATGAATAAATGCAACATTTTGATAAAACATCCTATGTGGCAATAACAAGAAAACACATTGGGCACTGCGAGATGAATAATATGTCTGCATCATAGTAAGAACTAGGAGAAATGCAGCAGCCATAATTCCTATGAATTTCCACACTGTAGGTATATGGTCACGTATCAAAATTTTGTACCAGTTTCGACCATAGAACACAACAACATCAAAAAATTTCCTACATTCATGCCAAACACATATAGCCATTTTTCGCAAGACTGTTGTAACTTTCATTCCCTTGTTGGCATACTCATTCAACCTGGCACAAGTATCACTATAACTCAAATCCATTCGCTGAGCTCCTTTCGAAATCGTGCGAAATAGTTTCAACAAATCTTCATTGCCAATGCTCATCTTATTCACAATAATCCCTTTTTTCTTAAGCAATTCAATGTCATGCTCACAACATATCAAACCACTAAAGAAAAGTGCATAGGAAGTGTATTTGCATGTAGTCCAAATTTTGCTTTGCTCCCAAGCAATCAAATTCCTCCACTTCACTTCGGTTGTTTCCTTAACATGTAACGGCGGAATTTCCAACTCTCCTGAATCACTAAAACTTATACCAAAATCAAATATATCCACCAACTTATGCTGCTGTTGATCTTTGTTATAAAACTTTGCTCGAATTATTACCCCGGAAGCATGAAGCTTTGTAGCACAAGACAATAATTCTAACTTTGCCTTTTTTCCTTCAGGCTGGTGCTTTTTTTGCACTGTAGACAAGTGCATCAAATGTAGTATATGAACACCTCCTGAGCTATTCACAGAAGGGTAACCAAAGGCCTTACGAACGATATTAGCAACACGATGATCATCTTCGATTATACTATTATCAGGATATACTTTTCTGTATAACGTCTTGAGAACAATGAATGGAATCTGGTTCTCAAGCATTACCACATCGTTTAAAACAGATAACACCTTTTCCTCTGAAGTAAGAATTGAGTCGTTGTTATGATAATATGTCTCTTTGTTCTCCATGTATTTCCCAAGCCTAACTAGAAGCTCCAACAAAAAGCAACCATCTACGATCATTATTTTAGCGATTTCGTGTGGATCTGTTTCTTTGATGATGTTATTGTTGCTGCCACCATAGCTTGCACATATCACTTTATGTAACTTGTCAATGTCAAAGGCACATTCTTTTAACCTCTCCTCGGGACTTCTATCTTGTTCTGGATTTGTTGCATGTCGGAATAGAAATTCATGCGTGTAATGCCATTTAGGTTCTTCCATTAATTGAAGATGTCTTGTGGCTCCTCTATGTAAGGGTCCTATGGAAATATGTTTTGGCTTAAAAGCATCTTCTTGTACTTCCAGAAGTTCATCTGGTACGTTGGAGATGCTGCATGCTTCAACTTCTCCATTATATAGTGCTCCCAACATAACTTCAATGGGAACCATCCAACTAAAATCATATTGCGTATTCAAATCCTAAAAGAAGAAACGGATAATTGGTTTCACATGACAAAATAATTATATTAATAAAGAAAGAAGATGAAGCTACAATAAACAACACAAAACACAAGAAGTGCTCAGAAATCAGAAAAGGAGCAACAAGAACCACCTCGCTACTCACAGACTAGAGCTCAAACCAACTAGAACCACTATCGACAAATCAGATCCCAACAAAAGAGAAGAAAGAGATCCATCATCACACTCTGACTTAGAGCAAACACTCGATCTGCTATAGATTTAGATAGAGGATAGGATCAGGGCCGGCTCTCTGCATGTGCTGCAGCACAGGGTCCAAATAATAGACAAATATTCGAGGGTCCAAATTTTTGAAAATTTCAATTTTTTTTATAAATATTAATAAAAATAAATAAAATATTATTAAAAAAACTCAATAATCGAAAAAAATATTATAATAAAAACTCAATACATATAAAAATTAAGATTGATCAAAACTCAAAATAATTATAATCAAATTTATTTTTAATTTATATATAAATATATTTTTGATATTTTTTTTTTAATTATTATAATTATGTTTAAAAAAAAATGCCCCATTTTTGTAATTAGAACAGGGCCTCCGACCCTGGATAAGATTACGAAGCCAATTGATCAAATCCTAAAAGAAGAAACGGAAAATTGGTTGCACATGACAAAATAATTATATTAATAAATAAAGAAGATGAAGTTACAATAAACAACACAAAACACAAGAAATGCTCAGAAATCAGAAAAGGAGCAACAAGAAATCAGAAACAAAAGCACCACTATTAAAGAACCACCTGGCTACTCATGACTAGAGCTCAAACCAACGAGAACCACTATCGACAAATCAGATCCCAACAAAAGAGAAGAAAGAGATCCACCCACCACACTCTGACTAAAAAAACACTTGATCCATTATAGGTTTAGATAGAGGATAGGATTATGAAGCCAATCTATGATTGTGAAAGAGTTCTCTCCCAACCTACCTAAAATCAAATACCAAAGCAAAAATAATACTCTTCTCATCCACTTCTTTTATTGTTATTGTGACTCCATTAAAAATAACATCATTTCAAACTTTTTAAATAGACCTGATAATCCTATGTCAAACCATAAGATAACCTCCCTAATACTTAGACTTACCTCCTAATGAAAGAAAACACTCAAAAATCAGCCTAAGATTCTGGTGAATCATTATCTGCCTCTCTAATCATATGAAAACTTTATACCACACTAATGAGATCATCATTTTATTGAAAAAAAATTGAATACCAAAATTTTAAAAACTCACTTAATTTTAAATTGAAGCTATTTCAAATAGCTTTTATAAAAATCAGTTTTAGGATACAATTTTTTAAAAATATTACAATTTTGATTATGTTTTGATTTTCAATAATATATATTTATGTTATGAGATGTCAAAATTAATCTTTTAATTTAGTAAGATACAAATTTTAAAATTTTGTAATATTTTAAAAAACATTTTTATAAAATTTATGTTTGAAAATACCAAAAAAAATAAAATTAAAAGATAAAAAAAAACAAGCCCTTTATATTCTAAGTGTATGGAATTTGTAGTAATACAAGAGACTAAACATAGTCAGATATTTGGGTCTCTAGTGCATCTTTTGTGAAGTTAAGTTATTATGTTTATGAATGGAGTTTTACTCCATATGTTTGTTGGGGAAGTTTTTCCACTAATGAACATTGAACATTGTGAGACTTCTTCTTTTTTAAAGTAACATCTTTGTGAGAGACACGACACATATTCCCTCAAAATCTTAAGGTGATAGGTGAATGTATTCTCTCACTTATAAATGCTCAAGTCTTCACATTTCCAACCAATGTGGGACTATTATTCACACTAATTACACTTGTTACATTCTCAACACTCCGTCTTAAGTGTGAGTCCACAATACTCCCCCTCAAGTGGAAGTTCTTCTTATTTCCACAAACTCTTGTACCGCATAAAACATTTCTTTCTCACCACCCTTGTGGCGCCGTTGACACTATTCAAAGGAACATTTATTACTCATCACCCTTATGACGCCATTGATTTTTGATAGAAATAAGTCGGTCCTTTTCTCGAACCAAAGGCTCAAAATACCATGTGTTCACTACGCCAAAAAAGACCTATGAGAGTGCTTTTTTTGGCCTTTAAAAGCGCTTAAAAGCGCTGTCGTAGGTGGCGCTGCTATAGGTTTTAGCAGCGCTTTTTGTTTACTAAAAAGCGCTGCTAAAGGTTGTCAATAGAGAGCGCTTTTTAGTAAAAAGCGCTGCTAAAGGTGGTATATAGACAACCTTTAAGAGCGCTTTTTACTAAAAAGCGCTCTCTATTGACAACCTTTAGCAGCGCTTTTTAGTAAAAAGCGCTCTTAAAGGTTGTCTATTGACAACCTTTAGCAGCGCTTTTTACTAAAAAGCGCTGTCTTTTCCTCTAGTAAAATAACAAAACGTTGCCTTCAGTTTAAGCCTACCATTTCAACCTGTAATATTTTTTGGGAATAATCCCATAAACCTGTAAATCAAGCCTCTCTAATTCAAGCATTTGGAGTCATAATTCAAGCATTTGTAATTTTTTAAACCAACACAAGAATGAACACATTTGGAGTCATAATTCAAGCAAACCAACACAAGGATAGATAGGCACTGAACACATTTGGAGTCATAATTCAAGCATTTGTAATTTTTTAAAGCAAACCAACACAAGAATGAACACATTAATTTATCCATGAAATTAAAGATATCACTAAAATTATAAAGAACTATACACAAGTCAAAACTAATATGTTATACGGTCTATTTAGAGTCATAACTAATCTGTTAAAAATATAAAGAACTATACACTTGCCAACCAGAAACCATTCTTCATCAAAGTATTCATGTTATTTTGAAACCATTATATACTAATTAATCTTTTCTCAATAAAATATTGACACAATTCCTCCTTGATTTGTTCCAACTGCAGTCTCGTGTAATGAGCACACTTGTATTCATCAAAGTACTACATAACAAAACATAATATGCATGATTTAGTTAAAAGTAATAAATAATATGAAATATTCGATAAATATTAAAACAAATCCTAAGTTATAAATCCATACCGTGATTGGAATCTCTATTTGATTCATATTAATGATTTCCCTCATAAACCTCATTACAAAGTATCCGCAATCGATACCGTTGCGCTGTAGAGGACACTACATAGAAAAATAAATAAGAATGTATAGTTATCTTTTCTTATCAAGTAGCATCACTATTATAAGCAAAATTGTGAAAATTAAAGTACCTGCACTTTTATTTGTGTATAGTACAAAAAGATTACTTCTGTAGGTAAGTACCAAGTCCATTCAACATGTCATCTCTAATTATATTAAGAAAGTAAATCTCTAACTATACAACTCCTTAACAAAGATAATCTTTAATTATATTAAGAACGCAAAATCTCTAACCATAAATCACCGTACTATGACAAGCTAAACTTCTAAAAGACAGTAGGATAATACAACACCTTTTGTCCAGCTGCAAGAAGAAATGATGCCATATTATAAGCTTGGCCCACACAATGAGTGGCTATAGGAGTCTCCAAGCTCTGCATGGTATCATAGAGAGCCAAGCATGGTGTAAGCTGCAAATGATGAAATTTTAAGCAAGTTAAATACCTGATAGTCAAAAGGAACATGAAGAAAGAAACAAAAGGATGTAATTATTGATCTCCTAACACTAGAATCATTACTTACCTCCCCACCAGGACCATTAATGTACAAATAGAGAAACCTGGTGTTATCTATACTGTCAAGATACAGCAAAGTTGCCAATATTTGATTACTAAATTCTTCATTTATCTCTTGTGCAATGAAGACAACACGTTCTCGATACTGCATCAAATAATGCACAAGTTCTTTTTAGAAATTAACTTAATGAAAAAGAATTCGATGTTTATATGAGATCCATGACTGTATGACAAAGTAAACCAATATCACTTAGATAGGTAGTCTATTATCTTTGAAAAAATGTGTTTGTGTCCGTGTCCGTGTCCATGTCAGAAACCGATTTTTCAAGTTATTACTTGTGTCAACATGGCTTGAGTGTAGTGTTGGTGACGTATTTTCGGTGTCCATGTTTCATAGTCTATGACTATTTCCTAATGATAAATATATTCAGATATAACAACTTACAAGGGCATTCCATAAATCAATCCATTGCCAAACATCTTCACCAGGTGTTTTATAGCGTACTCTAGGAGTTCCAATGGGCATCATTAGAAATTGTGCCCTAACTGGCTTCTGGTTAGCATACCTGAAAACATGAAAAATTTGACACCGTTTGCATCAATCTTTTTATACAATGAAATATAACTTTTGTAAAAACCCTTCTAGTGTATTTTGGCGTAAAAACAGTGTTTTCAGATTTAGGGTATCTGAGAATTACCGGAAACTGAGAACTTTGTTAACTTTACCGAAAAACTGAGCATTTACGCTAGATGAAACGGAAGACGCTCCAAAAGAACCTGCAATTGAAAATAGTGAGCGAAAAACGAAAGAAAGGGGTGAAAATTGAATAAGAAAAAGAAAGAAATGGGCGCACGTGAAGATTGGAGTTTCAATCCAGAGTAGATTTTAGTGGAAACACTGCAATGGAAAAAGCGAAAACACGGTGAGAATTAGTTGAAATTGAATTGAATAATTTACAGGAAGGGATAGAAGAGGGAGATTTTGACCTAGGTGGAGAACAAACACGAGGGGTTGAAACGGCGGCGTAAGGTGAAACCGCCATGTTGAAGTGAACGACGAGGTAGCGGATAGGGAAATGAAAGTTGAGTTGTGTTTCAAAACTTCAACAAGGAGTAAAAAGTATTCCTATTTGTTTTTTATAATAATAAATTTAATCATGTAAGATAATTTAATTAGAGATTAAAGATAATGTCGATTAAATTAAATTAGTTTTATATTATCATATAATAGAATATCATCAATAAAATTATAATATTTTATTATACCATATTAATATTTTAAAATTATTTTTTTATTTTATAGAATATTTGGTAATTTTTGGTACATATTTTTTACCATGACCTATGAGAGCGCTTTTACCATGAAAGCGCTTTCATAGATGTGAGACTGAGACCTATAAGAGCGCTTTTACCTTAAAAGCGCTTTCATAAGTCTGAAACCCATGAGACCTATAAGAGCGCTTTTACCTTAAAAGCGCTTTCATAAGTGTGAAACCCATGAGACCTATAAGAGCGCTTTTACCTTAAAAGCGCTTTCATAAGTGTGAAACTCATAGATGTGAGACTGAGACCTATAAGAGCGCTTTTACCTTAAAAGCGCTTTCATAAGTGTGAAACCCATGAGACCTATAAGAGCGCTTTTACCTTAAAAGCGCTTTCATAAGTGTGAAACTCATAGATGTGAGACTGAGACCTATAAGAGCGCTTTTACCTTAAAAGCGCTTTCATAAGTGGAGACCTATAAGAGCGCTTTTATCTTAAAAGCGCTTTCTTTACATAGGCGAATTTTTTTTCAAGCTATTACAGCGCTTTTTTTAAAAAGCGCTTTCTTTTTGGTGCTGCCAAAAGCACTTTTTGGCGTAGTGGTTGGGGAGTTTTTTTCACTAGGAATCATTAAACATTGTGAGACTTCTTCTTTTTTGGAGCAACACCATTGTAAGATACACACCACATATTCATCCAAAACCTTAAGGTGATAGGTGAGTGGGTTCTCTCACTTATAAATGCTCAAGTATCCATATTTCCAATCAATATGGAACTATTATCCACACTATTCATACTTTCTACATTCTCTAAAATGTTGGCAATATTGATTACCTTCTTTCGATTTGTGTATTACAAAGGGAATCTCTCTATTTTCCTTCTCTTGCCTGGGTTATATTGGTGTCTTTCTTGACTTGGGGATTCTATGCACGTTTATTTTGTGTTTAACATCTACTCTCATTATGCTTTCTAAAACAATAGGGTAATGCGCGTTGATCTCCTTTTTCTTCCAGAAAATCTTGGAAAAGAGGTGTGGTATATGACTTTAACTCTGTTTGTTTCTATAGTGATAGGGTAAGGAAGGTGATTCCTTTCGTCTTCATGAGAGTGTTGACTGTCTGGTTTTTAGTAGTTTCATATCTCATATGGGTCTTATTGTCATTCTTCTTTAAACTAGGAATTTCACTTGGTTCTAACCTAATGGGGGGCTATGAATAAGTTTGTTAGGATTCTTATGTCAGAGGGGTGGTTGGATCTAACTAGGTCAACTCTTTGTCCTCTAGTTAGAATTAAAGCTTTTGTTGTGAATAAGAAACATAAGTCTCCAAAAGGTGGTTTGAAAATATATAATAAGCAAGTGTTTGATAATCCTGATTTTCATATTGATTCTCTGAGAGAGGCATTTAGTACCTTGGATTCTATAGTTGATCAGGGTTTTCTCGCGAGTGAAGAGATTTTTTCTAGGAATAGAGACATCATGTATCTCTGATCCTTGTTAAGGATAAAAAATTTATCTTATTTATCAGAGGTCCAAAGCCATTTGACTCAAAGAAGGGGATGCTAAGACAAGTTTTTTTCCATGTTTGTATTAAAATTAGGAGTAAGAAGAATGCTATCTTAGAAGTTAAGGTAGGTGATGGTTAGGTCAAAGGGGTATATGATATTCGTTAGGAGCTGGTAAGCTATTTTTTCCAATCACTATAATGAACCTATGTCTGATGGGCCTAGGCTAGATGCAATTATTTTTCCCCACCAGTTTACCACTGTTGAGTTGAATGTCTTTGGAAATTAATTATCTTCAAGTTATCCACATCTTTTGTGTTCGTGACCTCTTTTGCTTCAACACCACTTTTGAACTGCACTGCTCAAACCCATATACCATCCCTCCAATAACCATTGTCCACCAGTTTCCCATCTTGATAAGTTGCTATTCTATACAAGTTATGATATTGATTATCTAGAGAACCCTCTCATATCCGCTTTGTAAACCCCCACAGGTTATCCCATGAGGGTTCACCAATCAACACCTTATTATCAGTAAATTGAAAAATATTGTAGGCTACATGTTCATTCACCTGGAATCCTTTGAACAAGTTGAACCTGGCATCATTTTGCATCATGCCATATAGTCCTTTAGTTGTTATTACAAACAGAAAAGGTGATAATGGGTCACCTTGTCTTAACCCTCTACATACCTGAAAGACTTTGGTAAGATTCCCATTTACCAAGACTGAAATGCTGCTCGCAAACATTGTAGATTCCATCCACATACACCATTTGATCCAAAGCCTAATCTTCTAAACATGTATCTTAGATAACTCCAACTGACACAATCATACGCTTGAGTGAAATCTACTTTGAGTAATAGGCATTATCTTTTATCCCTCTTAGCTAGATCCAAAATCTCATTAGTTACCAACATTCTATCAATAATTTGCCTTCTCGGGATAAATGTTGCTTGAGTTTCTGATATCACCATGCATATAACCCTCTTTAGTCTTGCAACTAAGATTTTTGCTATAAGATTGTACATACAACTTACTAAGCATATGAACTTATACTCAACTAATCTTTAGGGACTTGTTACTTTTGGGATCAAGGCTAAAAATAAGGTTTTCATTGCTTTGGGTAGTCTACAACTTCTATGAAATTCCTTAAAAAATTCACAATATCTTCTTGTAAAATCCACTAAGACTTCTTCAGAAAAGAAAAATTAAATCCATCAGGGCATGTACTTCTATCCCTTTCACTGTCCCAGATGGCTTCTTTAATTTCCTCCTTTGAAAATTCTTCTTCAAGATCCTCACTAGCAGTTTTGGTTAACTATTTGAACTCCGCTGCCTCTAATAAGGGTCTCTCATCAACATCTTCTTTAAATTTGTCCTCAAAATATCTCTTAGCTTCCCCTTTAACCTCATCCACTCTTATCCCTTCTCTATCAAGTACTGCAAATAAATAATTTCTTCTGATTCTTTCTTTCACTGCACTATGGAAGAACCTTGTATTCAAATCTCCTTATCTAATCCACCTATTTCTTAACTTCTGTTTAAGGATGCTTTCTCTCAGATAAATATAATCTTAAACCTTCTTTGATGTTTTCCTTCTCTTATCCCTTAACACCTCATCACCATTGTTATTTTTTGACACTGTTATATTGTCTAATCTATCCAATTCACAGACTTCCTCTTCTACTTTGAGCTCCACCCAACCAGACACTTCTCTATTCCATTATCTTAACATGTCCCTCAATTGCTTGAATTTATCTTTCGGGCTAAAATCCTTGCTTCCCTAACTGATCGGTCACCATTTTTACTGCATTTTCATCACTTATCCGACAAGAAGCCAAGGAGTTTTGAATACTATGTTCGCATTATAATACATTTCAAGCATGTTTTTATTCCTATAAGTTAATTAAGTGTTTTATCAATTTTTAGTTTTATTTCGTGTTTTTAGGATTTTATGCTTTGGTTATCTATTTTAATCCTCTCCAGGTCCAAGTAGAAGACCCAAAGGACTCAATGCAAGAAAGTCGAGAATTCTAGCGTTTTAGCAAAGAAATTACAAAGTTACAAGAAGCATGACAGGGCCACCCGTGTCACCTGACACGGGCCGTGTCAAGATGAAGGCCTAAACAAGCTGCAAGGAGAAGGAAGACAGGGGCCTGACACGGCCACCCGTGTCAGCCCACCTGAGAGGAAGCTGAAGATGAAGGCCAAGGCAGGGGCCTGACACAGTCGTCCGTGTCAGCCCATATGCTAATTATCTCAATTTTTGGACTCTTATCCGGGCTTGAGCAGCAAGTGCGTTCTGGGGTTTTCCAACCAATGCTAAGGGATTTTCATTATTTTATAAGAGTTTCTACGAGAGAAGAATGCGACTTTTTTTGGCAAAGAGAAAATAGAGCAAGGAGAATTGTCAGACGATCGAGAATTACAGAGATCAGGGAATTCAGAGAGAGGAAGATTTTCATGAGCGGGAGCAAATGAAGATCCAAGTCACCCAATTACTTGTGATGTTTAATTTTCATCTTGAATATGATTTGAACAATATGAGTAGCTAAACCCCCTAATGCTAGGGGGTGTTCTTGATTTATATCTGTGATGACTTTGAGTTTGTGATTGCATTGATAATATTATTTTTAATAATTACAGTAATCTTTTGATGTGTTTAATGTTTTCTCTTTCGGATCAATTGAGATTGTTGTATGATTATCAATTAGGATGGACCGCCATTGATGAGGTTTTCATAAGATTACCCTTCAGTAGATATCACCTAGCACTAGGGATACCCTGTATGAACCAGAAGATTCTTTATATAATAAGACTTAATTTCACCAGTAATTTCCTATGGACATAGAAACTAGGGTTGAATGATTAAATGTTTTTTCACCAAAGCCTTAGGAGAAAATACCCTTGAGAACTGGTAGTAGTTAAATGATATTTGTTGATGTAATAGTGACTCAGAGTTGTTATAGGGACAAATTATACATCTTCCCTGGCATGTTCATTTTCCCTTGCAAACCCTTATTTTAGCGTATTAATTTTATTTGCCTTTATTTTTATTAACAGGCAGCCCTTGAGATCGACATTCAGGGAATTTCCCCTTTATTACTGCAAAAGACAAAATAGTACATTTGTTATTATTTCAATCACTAACCATAAAAGAGTTGCATTCCTTCTTTACAAAACTTAAGAGTTCCTTATTCTCATACACATAACTAAGAGTTTTGAACGGATTTGAACCCCACTCTAAGTTATTTAACATAATTCAAATTGGACTATGATCATACAAATATTTGTCCCCCACCACCTGACCATTAACCTTCCACCGTGTATACACATTATAAGTCATCAAAAATATTTCTAACCTACTCCTTGCAGTGCCATCCCCATTAGACCATGCAAATGTATTTCCTACAGTAGGAACATCCACCAACTCCATGTTTTCAATGTGAATTCGTCAAATTCCTTCATGTCAGTAGAACTAAATAAAGAATTCATTCCATGCCTATCATCACTACTTCTTACACAGTTAAAATCTCCTCCTACAGA
Organism: Lathyrus oleraceus; assembly: GCF_024323335.1. Classification (NCBI taxonomy): domain Eukaryota; kingdom Viridiplantae; phylum Streptophyta; class Magnoliopsida; order Fabales; family Fabaceae; genus Lathyrus; species Lathyrus oleraceus. The sequence continues at coordinate 534,339,238 of NC_066585.1, read as the reverse complement.
CCACTCTCATGGATCTAATGTAGACTTGAGATGCAATAGTCTTTCCCATAATACTCTTTTCCTACTAATACTACAAGAAGATGAGTATACATTAATAAAGTAACATATCTTGCCTCTCCATTCGGCACTAAAACCTATGAATCCCTCTCCACTGAAGCTAAGCACTAGTTGAATTATACCTTTTTTCATAAGATTATGAGTCCACCTGACAACCCTTATGTATTTTTACCTGACCAACCAATCGCCTTTCCCCTCTATAGACTTTTCACAATATCTTCCTCCAACTTTTGAATCTTAGGGCCCGTTTGTTTTGACTTTTTTTAAAAATGATTTTTATAGTGTTACATATTTTAGTGTAAAAGAATTTTACAAAGAAACTTTTTATAAAAGCTTCAAATGAAAATTTGGTTTTAATAGTTATTCTTAAAATGTTATTTTATGTATTTCATCATTTTATCGAAACTTTTTTTGGATATCAAATTTTCAAAAAATCACTTAATTTTGAAGCTATTTCAAATAGTTTTTCATAAAAATCATTTTTAAAATATAATTTTTTAAAAAAATTGTGATTTTGACTATGTTTTGATCTTCAATAATGTATATTTATGTTATAGAATGAATAATTCAATCTTTTAATTTATAAAAGACAAATTTAGAAAAATTTGTAATATTTTAAAAAATATTTTTGTAGAATCCATTTTCAAAAATACAAAGAAAAAATCCATTTTTTTAAAGCTAAAACAAACTGACCCTTAGTCTCCTGAATAAAACACATATTTACCATTGCCTTAAATTCTCCTTCCTCTGCCTCCTCTAGGAGGCACAAATTAGTCCCTTGAGGAGTAACTTTAATAGTAAATACCCCTTCCATGTGCATTTTCTCTTGAATATTATAGGTTATTCTAGCTTTTGGAACCACATCAATGCATGCCTTTCTGAATCTCCCTAGCTTTTCCTCCCCCCACCATGTAAGCCAGATGTGTGAATCTCGATTTAACTTCCTTCGTGTTGCTACCTATGATCCTTTTACCTCCATTATTGTTTCTTCTTATATTTGTTTGATTTTGCTCCCCTTTCCTTTTGTTTTCCACTACCTGTGCATATGAACTCTTATCATTCCTCATGCGCGATCCCCAAATCTTCTCCTGTCTGAAAGTAGTATTCTTCTGAAAGGCTTTCTTATATTTGCATAGCTTTTTTTCCCCTTCAATGATGATGTTGTCTAGTTTCACCACCGTCAGTCTAACATCTTCCACTTTCTTGAATCTCACAAACATGTATCTCTTCCCTCGCCTATCTTTCTTCGGAGGAATCACAACCTCATCAATGTCACTGAAATCTCTGAAGATGTTATACATCTCCTTAGCACTATAGAACTCCTATATTTCCGTGAATGACATCACCTCTTCCTTTGCCTTTACCTTTAACAGCATCCCAATAAGGTTTTCTTTCATTTGCATTTGCAGTTCTTCCTCATCTCCTAAGTGATTCATTGAATTCATTGTGATGCCTTAATAATCCAGTATACCAACGCTAAATCAGTGGTGATCTTCCGACACAAATAACTAGTATTGTCTAGATTCAATACTTATTATTGTTTTGTCTATATTAATCTCAATTATTTATTATAGAAATATAATATATATATATATATAAAATCAAATTATTAATGCTATATCTAAAATAATAATAGTTATATCAAAACTAATAAAATATATTTGTTGTATTAATATATGTAAAAGATAATGAAGGGATTAAAGATTAAAAACCTCTGTCTTAGGATCTTCCCCTGTTACTCTTTCTTCATTTTCTCGAGGCTCTTCAGGTTCTTTCACTTTAGATTTTTCTCCAGGTGTTTGATAACTTTTTTTAATTCTTTTGATTCTGGGTGCTTTATACCTTTCTTGATACTCCTGTGTCGACTGGTATTTTTTATCAGAAAAATATAAGATGTTTTAGTGATAAACAAAAGTTTATTCATTTTACTAAACACAAATCACAATGCATTACATATGGAGTTGTGGAGTTGAGTTTGAATTGGATGGACAAATACGAAAATGTATTACTAGATTCAAAAGAAAGATTACGAAAGATGCGTATTGGTTCAATGAAGTTCATATATACACATGATCAATAACAAAATATAATGGACAAGAAAATTCTTTTGCTTAAAAAAAGTGGAAAAGAAATTTGATCATCAATTTTATTTTTCTTACCACACTCTTGTAGTTCGAATGGCTTGACTGGAGGGCTTCTGTAATATGGTTTTCCATTGTGGCGAAAAAAGATCGAAGTAGCTGTAAATTGAATTAATATCTTCTTGAGTTTCTTCCGATCATCATGTTACATCAAGTATATATATTCTAAAGAAAACATCATAACAAAGTCAAAGCCTGCCCAATGTCAATTAAACAAATGAATGACAGCTATTTTGTTATATATATATATAATATATATATATATATATATATATATAATATAATATATATATATATATAATATATATATTATATAATATAACTTAGAAACTTCTTCTTAGTTAACATGATGCATAAGAGAATTAATTTTTGGAATGACAGAAATGTTAGTCCGGGAAAGAGTTAATAACTCTATTGTTAATGTTGTTAAAAAAAATTGTATAATAATTTGTTAGAACAGAAACGCGAATAGAGATAAGATTAAACAAAAATACACAAAAAATTTATTCACTTAGTTCGGTCAAATTGCCTACTTCTACTTAGTTCGGTAAAATTGTCTACTTCTGTAATTATAGAGTAGCTATATCTCCTTTTATTTATGTCTTGTGAATTGTATTGTATATAGATTATAGTGTTACAAACCATATATATAATATATGAGGTTTTAGTTTATCTAAAACCCTAATCCTTAGTTTCCATCAACAAACAATTATCTTTATCCATAATTATCTCAACAATATGAGATATTCTCTCAACAGCTTATAGTTATCTCAAAAATCCATAATTATCTCAACAATATGAGTTATACTCTCAACAACCCATAGTTATTTTTGCAAACCATAATTATCTCAATAATATGAGCCATATTCAACAATCTTCATCTTGACGAATATCAAACTCCTATAAAGACTTCTTGCATAACGATTCTTCATGGAAACTGAGGAGGTACACCTCCTGCTTAACACTGAAAAATATATAATAAGTCTAAACAATGCTTGAAGTTGTCAATGGTGACTGACTTGGTCAACATATCAGTTGCATTCTCTGAAGTATGAGCGTTCTGAAATAATATTTATCCAGATGCCAACAACATCCTGATCTTGTGGAACCTCACATCAATATGATTGGTCCTAACAAGATACACCTGATTGTTGTCCAAATAGATAGCACTTTGACTATCACAATGCAACTGAACTCCACCTTACTCAACACCCAACTCTTTGACTAACCATGTAACACATAATGTTTCCTTGTCAGCTTCAGCTACAGCCATATATTTTGTCTAAATTGTTGACATAGCTACTATGGATTGAACTTATGATTTCCAGCATATAGGTCCCCCCGCAAGACTAAAGACATACTCTGTTATAGACCTCCTATCATCTAGATCACCTGCATAGTTAGAATCCACATATCCCACAACTGATGGAACACCATACTTCTTGATGAACATGATATAATGATCTGTTATACTCTTCAAGTACCTTAGGATCCATTTGATTGCTTCCCAATGCTGCTTCCTTGGCTTGGACATGAACTTGCACACTTGACTAACTGCTTATGCCAAATCCGATCTAGTGTAAACCCATATCATACATCAAACAATCAATTGTACTGGAATAACGAATTTTAGACGTATCTTCAATCTCTGAGTCAGTCTTCATACATTACTCCAAAGAGAGCTTAAAGTGATTCGCCAATGGAGTACTCACAGGATTTGCCTTGTTCATGTCAAATCTTCTCAAAACACCTTTAACATTGCTTTTCTAAGACAACCATAATTTATTAGCTCCTAGGTCCCTATGAATTTCCTTCCCAAGAATATTCTTTGTAGCGCCTGTAGCACCTCAAATTTGCACCCTACCTTTTGTACATTCATTTTCATAATAGGTCATAACATAACATAGGCCATTGCATAGCATTGCATAGCCATTGACCCAAGTGCAAGATCAACTGACAAATTAGGTCAAACTGGTTAGGAGAATCAGTCAATCAAGCAAGCAAGTGCCATTTTCATTGAGACAAAGCCCTAGGGTGGATTTATCAAGCTCATATGGTCTAAGGATCATTTTGAAGTGATTTGGCCAAAGATTGGATGCTCAGAAATCATCAGTCATTGTTCAGTCAACCAGAAACCCTAGAAAGTCAATTGTGGTCAACTGTGCCTGATTTTATGGATTGGAAGGTGGGAAATGGTTTGAAAGGCCTCATTCATGTCCATATAAGTCTCATTTGACATATCAAAGACCAAGGTTGAAGATTTGGAGGTCAGACAAGAAGTTTCCTAAAATGGCAGGTGACCTGTAATTTCAGCTGCCCAAAATGGAAAGTTTTTCCCCTCAAAATTACTTCATCATACAAGATTCAAATGAAATTTTGTCCAACATGAAAGTTGAAGATCTTGATCTCACCATTCCAGAAAGTCCAAGAACTTGAAATTCCCATGTGTGGTTAGCAAGATATGGACCAATCATTTTCAGAAAATGCCCGAAATCAAAGTGCCATAACTTTCACCTGGAGTGACCAAATTGGATGGTTTTTCTTTGAGCAAATCACATTTGATGTATACTTTCATAATCCATCATCACATTTTTGCCAAAAGCATTCACACAAAAAGGTCAATTTTCAAGTGCACTAATTAAAATCCAAGGGCAAAATGGTCCAATTTGAGAAATAATTGGAATTTTGAGATGGGACTTTTTGCAACACTTTCTAAATGTCATTTGTGACCTGTTGGAACCAAGTTTGGGCAGAAAAATCAGCTGGTTTGAGAAAGGGCATTTTGGCCAAAAGTGGTGAAATTGCACATTACACTAATTCTCCAATTTTGCTAATCTTAATTAATTTTGTGATTAAGCCTTGGTATAAATAGATAATTGCAACTGTATTCACTAAGCACTAATCATTTTTCAAGATCCAAACAGAAAATCACAAAAAACTCTCTCAATTCTCTCACTTTTTCTCCATTGTTCATAAACTTTTTTTCTCAAATTCATCAATAATTCATCAATTTTCGTGCAATTTCTTGGTGTAGTTCTCATTTGCAGGTGTTAATCAAGAGCTGTTTGCATCAATTGGAGCTCAAAACCATCAAAAACTCCAACTGTCCAAAATCGTTCATCAATGGCAAATCAAGAATTTGAGCGCTTGGAGTATTGTTGAGCTACCAAAGCTGTACCAATCATCTTCCTAATCAACATACTTCACCTGTTTTCGTGAATTGAAACAAAACAAGCACAAATCCGGAACTGCACTCGAACTAAGGTTGGAATTCGACTCTAACGATTTTCAAAATTGTGATGTGGATATTGTAGATCTCTGATTGTAGAATGCATTGCAAGTTGTGGAATCAAAATCCGTTAAGATTTGAGAGAGATATCTTGATTCAAAGTTTGCATGACGAAACTTCTTTCGATCGAATCTTCGCGTGTGATAATCTTTAGGAAATTTCGTTTGCATATTTGTAACCTACGTTGAAAGACGAAGAGATCCGTATATCATTTGCGTATTTTCGTTGAGATTGGATCGTAACCGAAGCTAGCAATGGAAGAAGCTATGAACACGGTATGAACATGAGAGATTCTGGGAAAATACCGTGCTTAATCCGTTCCAAGGCCAGGCGAATTTTGAATTTTGTTTCCCACCACATGCCAGCGAATCACCACGTGACAGCGAAATAATGCTGCTATGCGTTTTGGCTTGGCAATGGATTAATCACGTTACTGCCATTAATTTAATTAACTAATTCGTATAACTTAAATAAATATCTCAATAAATATTACAAAACTTAAAAAATTCATAAAAAATTCAATATTAGTCCAAATTAGGTGGGATTTTTTTTGTTAGTTTCCAAATTTTATCTACTTTTTTTTAGGCATAGTAGTGTAAGTTGTGCCTGGTAAAATTTTGGAATGGTATATTGATCTTTGACATGTGTGACATAATTGTATGTTTTTCCATTTTAATCACCAAATACTCATTCATTGTCCAAATTGAATGAAATTTCACATGCTAATTCTTGACTCCTTGCTAGTTATTTTGATGTATAGTTTGTGAATTTTGGATCTCTGGTTTGGTAGTTATGATGTGTGCAAGTTGAGTGTGACAATTTGTGTCACACTAGGTTAGGTCAATTTCATGAATTTATTTGACATGCCTAGGCTTTTCCAATTGATCTCAAATTTTGCATGCTGTGTCTTGTATATGTCTAGTTTCACCATAAATGTTTGCATGAATTGTTGATTCATTTTCCATTTAATTGATAATTTTGATTGCTGTTTGGTGTTTTTTGGTCTTTGCTTGACTAGTTGATTTCTATGTCTCATGAAATGCTCATACTATATCATATGAATGTGAAATTTGATGGAGTGATTCATAACATGTTTGATGTCATTTTGGCTTTGGTCCCATCCATTTCTTATCTGTTCTCACTGTTTGGCATGTGATTGAAGTTAATGCTCATTTTGTTACCATGTGTTGACTTGTTTGGATGTCTGCTGACTTTTTGATTTTCATTGCCCTACTTCCTGTTGTCCAAATGGCATGAAAATTGATATGTAGCTCATTGAACATGTTCTGTTTAGGTATGAACTTTTGTGGAATTTATTGAGCTGTTTAGGTATTTGTTTGAGTGATATTATTCTGTTTGCTCCTATATGATTCATAATTGCCTAGCTTGACTTAAATTGTGCATGAAATTAATTTGGTGTATGGTTTAGACATGAGACCAATGGGATTCTCTTTGTATGTGATTAATGTTGATGTTGATCATGTTGCACTTGCTGTTTTGACTTTTTTCCTTCTTTTTGACCCTAGGCTTGTCCTAGTGGTCTTGTATCTCATATTTGAATGTGATTTTCAGGTTAAGAGGCAAAATACCCTAAGGAGGTGGATTCACTTTTGATTGAGATGTCATTTGACATTGTACACTAACTTGTTTTGTTTTGTAGGATGTTTGGCTTTTGAGTTGCTTGCATTTTGGTGCATTGGATTGTGTTGTCTGTTTATAGTTAATTGTAAACCATTTGCTGTTTAGTTGTGTGATTAGTATACTGATGATATTTGATTGATTTCAGGTACATTAGTTGCTAGTATTGCTTTGCTTTGCTTGATAAGCAATTTGCACCGAGGTATAACATTCTTGTCTCCATGTAGTCTGGAAGACCTGGCCTGTTACTTGGCCAGGCACCTGTCTGAAGTCCTCCTTAAGAGGCGATGTTTGTGATTGTTTACTTTTGTGCCAAGCAGGTAAAGACCTCAATGAGGCAATTGGCGGAACCCAAGGGATATGCAATCTACCCCCCGCTATTCTGTTGAGTCGTCCCTCTGCTCACACCACTGTGTTGATGCATTGGGACACAAACCCAAGATCTTGTACAATGTACAGTCGTGTCAGAGTCTCGAGTGTAGAAGGGTTCCTCCTTTCTGAACCCACGCTCCTTTGTCTATAGCTCTCCCTGACCAGGGATAAGAGCTGTGAAGTCTTATCTTCACTCTCCTTTCATCAGCTTCACCTTAGCCCCTCAATGGCAAGGTTAAGAGCTAACACCACCCCTGTACAGATGACTTGCTCTTGCAGTCTCACCCTTTGATTGAGCCCCTTTTGTGTGCATATAGTGTGTGCTACTTGTGAATGCTTGATTTGCTGTTTACTTGTGTTGAATAGGATAGGCTTGCTTCCTGTGCAAGTTAGCTAGAAACCTTAACTTAGGGATGATTTTGCATGATAACATCTAGGCTCGAGTCGTAGTCTCCCTAGTTGTGTCTCCCTCTGTTATCTGGTTAGGCTAGTCCTGTGTCCCTTCGTAGGGGAACTACGTCGCCCTGATCCTCATACCAGATGAGGTACGTAGGCAGGAGATGAGCAGATCTCTCCGGGCGCCTGTGTCTTTGTTTTGTCTTGTTGTGTGCTTGGAAGCTGATGTAAGTCCATCGAGTGGCGTTCGGGTTCCAGTGTGGGTTTGTTTGGTTCGGATGCTGATGTAAGCCCAGTGATTGGCATTCAGGCTCCACGTTTGCCTTTGCCTGTGTTTGTTTGTGTGCGTGTTAGCCGAGCTACGAATGCTCTGATTCTCCTTCGTCCAAAGGAGATACGTATGCATAGGATGCAACATCCTAGCGAGCATGTGTCGTTTTCCCAGTCCGAACTACTTAGACTTTGATGTCTATGCTTGATAGACTAAGTAGGCCCAGGATGCGATATCCTGCCGAGTCAGTCTTGTCTGTTTTCTTGTGTCTCTTTCAGCCAGTGTTTGTGTGTTTGAGCAGTGTTTTAGCAACCATTTCCCTCCCTTTTGTGCGTGGATCCCGTCGAGTACGACGGATGCGTAGGGGTGCTAATACCTTCCCTCCGCATAACCGACTCCCGATCCCATTCTCTTTGGTCGCGAGACCATGCTTTTTCCAGGTTTACTCTGAGCGTTTCCTTTCCCTCTTTTGGGATAAATAACGCACGGTGGCGGCTCTGTTGTTCTGTTTTCCCGCCGGTTTTTCGCGTAATGCGACATCGCCCAAATTCTTCAAATCAAAATCCTTACCCAACTTTGTCTTTGAATCATTTACATAATGCAAATGGTTGGCAGCAATCAACATATCATCAACATAAAGAAATAGGAAAATAAAAGAGCCATCATCAAGGCTCATCACATAAACACAACAATCATAATCACACCTTCTATAGTCAATCAAGAGCATGTATGAATCAAAGCGCTCGTACCATTGCCTTAGAGACTTCTTCAAGCCATACAAAGACCTCTTCAATTTGCAAACAAGTCTATCATGTCCAGTATCACTAAATTCCTCTATATGTTCAATGTAGATTTTCTCCTCTAGATTACCATGGAGGAAAGTTGTTTTCACATCCATCTACTCTAAATGCATATTTCTGCTGGCTACCAGTAACAATACTACTTTGATAGAAGTGTGTCTAACGACCGTACTGAAAATCTCATCATAAATAACCCCCTTCTGCTGTGAATAACCTTTTGCAACTAGGCGAGCCTTGAACTTTTCCTCTTCTTTTTCTTGTTATTGTTGGCTTTTTCTTATACATCCACTTACAATCAATAGCTCTATTTCCCGGTGGAAGCTGAACAAGATCCCATGTCTCATTATTTTTCAAGGATTCCATCTCCTCCACCATAACACCCACCCACTTATCTTTATCTTGGGTAGCCATAGACTGTCAAAATGTAGAAGGGCCTCCTGAACTGGTAAGAAGAGCATATGATGCTAAGTCTTTAAACCCATATCTTAATGGAGGTGTAATACGATTGGGCTCCCTATCACACACAAATGTATAGTCGTGTACTCCACCTGAATCTTACACTCCACCTGAATCTGAGTTTGGTTCATCCAGTTGTTGGGGTAAAATTTGTCTTGGACTCACTAGTGGCTCATAAATGTCTACGTGGATCTTGTTCTGACTAGAACTTTCTACATCAGTATCTAGAACAACTGTCACAGCTGAGTGTTTCAACATCAACTTCTCGTCAAATATAACATCTTTACTGATAGCCAACTTCCTCCTAATTGGATCCCATAACTTGTACCCTTTTACACCTTTATTGTAGTCAATAATGATGCACCGTTTTGACTTCGGGGGAAAATTTAGACTGATCCTCACTGGAAATATGCACATATGTTGGACACCAAAAAATCCTCGAATTACTTAGACCAATAGGGTTACTTGTCCACACCTCCTCTGAAACTTTTCCATCCAATGAAGCATGTGGTGATATGTTGACTAAATAACATTCCATATTGAATGTTGCTACCCATAAACCTTTTAAAAGACCAACATGCAACCAAAGGCACCTTTCCTTCTCCGTCAGAGTCATGTTCATCCGCTCTGCAACACCATTATGTTGTGGTATCTTTCTCATAGAAAAGTTCCTCTGGATTTCATTCTCCTCACAGAAATTCATGAAATTCTTGTATGTGTATTCAGTTCCATCATCTAACCGCAAATACTTTATTATTCTCTATGTTTGGTTCTCAACATCCGCCTTCCATAGTTTGAACTTGGAAAAGACATGAGATTTATATTTCATGCTATAAACCCATATCTTACGAGAAAAATCATTAGTGAATGTCACAAAGTACTTAGAACCTCCATCAGAGGGCTCTTTTGTAGGCCCCCAGACATCAGGCAATCCATAGTGGTCATCCCCCTTAATATTTACCTCCATAATAACAATATTTATGTGAGGGGAAACCTTTTCATTCTAACCCTGAATAATAGGTGGACCTCCTCCAACTCTTTCAGGGCGTAAAATCTTGATAGTTCTAGGACTGATGATGGCATCCTGTTTTGGATGACACTTAATCGCTTTAATAAAAAGGTCGTAAGGGTTACTTTTGGGGTCGTCGGTACATTGCTCGCCTAACTCATCCTTTTTCTTTGTTTGGAGAGCTTTCCTCTTAGCTACGTTTCCTAGAGTCATTCTTTCTACGAACAAAAAAATTAACATTAGGCGATGAAAGAAGTTCAATTAAAAAGCATCTAAGCCAGAAATAAAATTTACATAGATATTCATCAATTTTCGTATCCTCGTATTTCAGGCTCCATCATTTTCCTAAAGCTCGTGATGGAAAAATCATCCAGCATATCTATAGCTTCCATCTCTATGACTATTAAATAATCATAATTAAACTAATTTATGGTCGCAAAATGATTTTTTTTAAATAACCATTTAAAAGAAATTGAAAATAACAAATATTTCAAAAAAAATACCAAATAGCCACTTTTAGAAGAGGATGCGCCAAATGAACTGTCGCATCCCCTAAGCTAGCAAAGGAGGCGCCCAAGCATTGACGCATGCATTGGGCTGCTCATGAGGAGACGGAAATAGCATTGGCTCTCATGAGAAAGCGCCAATGCCCCTGGCGCCTGAGTGGTGCATATGGTGTATGCGCCAATTCATCTGGCGCATACACCCCTTGTATTATTTATTTTTTTAAATTTTAAAATTTGTTTATTTCATAAATAAAAAAGATTAATGTAAAAAAAATTATTCATGTGGTAATAATTGGTTACATTGGACTGACAATAAATTAATGATCAGCCCGATCAAAATGTCCCCATGTTCCACATCCAGGTGCGTTAGTTTATCTCCGAGGTCTCCCACGATTTCCTTGAGGTGTTTGAGGTCTTTGTGTGCGGACCTGATCGAATGATAACTGGTGGGAAGGTCTGACGGAGGTTCCAGCGGTATTTGACAGATGTGTCATCATTTGTTCCCAATATCCAAAAGGGCTCTGGCCAACGGCGCTTCCGTAATGGAGTTCGGTGCCCATGTCATCGTATTTAGATTATTGGGGTTGGGTGGATTAAGGACAGTATAGTTGCCCAAATTGGGCCATTGAATCGTTTTGGAAACGAAGTAATGGTTCCTGGGACGTACTATAGTTAAACAATGGTTGTGTATTTTGGTGATGAGATGTTTGAGTGGTCATTGGTGGGGGGCTACGATGAAGTGACCCATATGAATCATCTGGGCTATAGACGGTTGTGGTTGCAGGGTTTGATTCTTGGTTTTATGGTTGGGTGGGTGGTATGAATGGATTACGACGTTGGATGGTTGGTTGTTGGGTGGATGGCATGAACGGGTTGCGAGGTTAGGTGTTTGGTTATTGTGTGTATGTGGTAGGTTGATGTTGTGAGGTTGGTTGTTGGATTTGAGTGGTTTGACATTAGTGTTAGGTGGGGAATTGTTGTGGGGCGTACGATGACGAAGCTAGTTGGCGTGGATCTATCAAATACCGCGGCTCAGATACAAATTGTTGAGTTGTTACCGACCTAAACCAAGCCATATATTGTTGAGTTGGTCTTGCACCATGGATGACTGGTTCATTTAATATGTGTTATCGTCGATTCCTCTATTGACGACACATCTCTTTTGCAAAGTATCTCCAGTCAGAATAATCCCATTGTGCATCAACCATTTTTTGATGCCAATTCCCCAAACACGTGGGAGATTCTAAAATCTGTTGTTGCATGTTGAATTGTATTTTGACCCGGTTACTCTGGTGCATTTCCACCGTAGTGAATCGGATAATCGGTATCTTCATTGTCCAAACTGCAGCATCGTCATGGTTCACATCATGATCAAGACCTAGATATGGCCTCCAGATAAACTATAAAAAATTACGAAACAATTAGATGAAAAATAATTTGATAAGTATTTTTAAATTAAATATAGTTGTGTAGGAGTATTACATCTTCATGTCCAATGTGGTCCAATAGATTGCGATAGACTACAATAGCGTGTTTCAGACACCTATTGTAGTTCATCCCTCTTATTGACCACCTTAGATAAAAAATGTGAAAAATATTATTTACTGTTAATTGTAATATAAAATATAATTAACTAAATGGTAAAGTGTTAGACTTACTTAGTTGTAAACGGGAACATGAATGGGTTCTCGTTTATCGGGGCGAGCAACAACATTCTTGACCAACCCCATGCTTGTAGCAAATACACACATGAAAAAAAGTACAGGTATTCTTTTTTGCAGTTTTACACATTACACTATATAGATGGGCCAACACAGCTGAACCCCAACTATATGTACTTACCTTATTAATGTTGCGTAACAAAGGTAAATATATAATATTTACTGAATTACTTGTACTTTCTGGAAATAAAAAATTACCAAATAAAATCATAATATAGCACCAAGCTTTAATTATTTTCTCGTACTCGATTGAATCTCCGAACAATACTATATTGGCATAATATTGTTTAAGGTATTTTAAATTTATACCTTGCCCCCTTGCTTGACCGGATGACTCTCCCTCAGTTTCATCGTCGAACAAAGGGACACCCAATAATTCATTGCAGATAGAGTTGTCTTGGTTAACTCTACCATTCACGACCTTTCCATCTATACGGAGACCCAACAACATGTATACGTCCTCAAGTGTTACGGTATACTCACCGATCGGAAGGTGAAATGTGTGGGTCTTAGGTCTCCACCGCTCCAACAAAGCAAGAATGAACTTGTAATCCACCGAGTACGAAACAATGTTGAGGAGATTTCTAAAACCACATCCTCTAATATATGGTTCTATCAAAGGATCGTGGGATACATATTCATGTACACGACATCTAAAACGCTTCGGATCCTAATAATAAATAAGTAAGAAATGCAATAAGAAGAAGAAGAAATACATAATACAAACATAGATAACAAAGGTATACGACTTAAAAACAGAATAAGTAAAAAAAGAGTGATAACTTACGAATGTCGAGATATTCTCTAGTGTTCCTCTGTATTACCAAATCAACATAGATAATAAAGGATCGTGGGGTACATATTCTCGAGTAAAAAGAAATACATAATACAAACATAGATAACAAAGGTATACGACATAAAATTATATATATTACCACATCAACAACAAGTGTCTCAGTTCATTGATCAGTCACAATTGTTTTCTGAAACTGGTGACGAACAAGCTGAGGTGAATCTTCCAGATGACGAAGAAGAAGAAGCCGAGATCATGGTTGACTCAATGGTGAATGCTGATGAGGAAGAGGAGCCAATACCAGCTAGTCATGTATATTGTCCATCCCAACACATGACAAGGTTGAATTTAGGTTCCATGAACCTTCATCAGATATATGGTACAATCCTTATGTGCAAATGCAAGGATCTTTGAAAGAAGGAGACACGTTTCGCACAAAAGATGAATGTGTAAAAGCCATTAAGAAATTACACATGCGACTATCAACTGATTTCAGAGTTGACAGAACTAACACATTGAGGTATAAAATTTATTGTCCGAATGAGCACTACCTTTTTAGGTTGCCAGCTTCGTACCGGAAGAGGAGCGAGTCTTGGGAGATTGGATCAATGGGTCCAGATCACACATGCATGCTGACAAACCCAATGCAGGATCATCGGAAATTAAGCTCTCAACTAATATGCGATGAAATATTGTCTGTCATTGGCGACAATCTGTCGTTAAAGGTGAGTACAATAATCTCGCATATTAGGGTAGAGTAAGAGTACACTCCATCATATAGGAAGGCATGGATAGCTAGGACAAAGGCTGTCGAAAAAGTGTTTGGTAATTGGGAGGAGTCTTACAAACAACTTCCAAAATACCTGTTGGCTCTAAAACAATATGCTCTCGGGACTATTGTCAAGTTGGAAACATTTACCACATATACACCAGACGGGACATGTGCTGTTGGAAATGGAATATTCCACCGTATCTTCTGGGCATATCAACCATGCATCATAGGTTTTTCTTTCTATAAACCAATTATACAAATTGATGGTACATGGTTGTACGGGAAATACAAAGGAACATTACTGATGGAAGTGGCACAAGATGGGAACAACAACATTTTTCCAATCTCCTTTGCCCTAGTTGAAGGGGACATTGATGAGGGATTGAGTTTTTTCCAAAGAAAACTCCGATTGAACGTTGCGCCTCAGCCTAACTTATGTTTGATCTCCGACAGACACCCTTCAATCATCAGTGCATATAATAACATTGATAATGGCTGGCAAAATCCTCCTTCGACGCATGTGTTCTCTATTAGACATATTGCTCAAAATTTCATGCGGGAAATCAAAGATAAGACGTTGAGGAAGAAGGTTGTCAATGCAGGTTACGCATTATCAGAACCTTCTTTCAAACACTACCGCGAAGAAATAAGATTGTCAAACGAAGATGCAGTACAGTGGATCGATAGTATTTCATTGGAGAAGTGGACAAGGGCATACGACAACGGTCAACATTGGGGCCACATGACAATAAATCTTGTGGAATCAATGAACTCTGTCTTCAAAGGCATATGTAATCTACCTATAACCGCTTTGGTGCAGGCAACATATTTCAGGCTAGGGGCGCTATTTGAGAGTCGACGTTCCAAATGGAGTTCAGTGTTGCAATCTAGGAAGTTATTCAGTGATACTTCAATGAAATTCATTAGACATTAACCTGCCAAAGCAAACACACATGTAGTCACGGTGTTTGACCGCACTAAAGGTTGGTATAGTGTTGCCGAGTCTATGGATCATAATGAGGGCATCCCGATGAGACAGTACAAAGTCGAACTAGATAGAGGTTCGTGCGATTGCGGAAGGTTCCAAGCCTTTCGTACGCTTTACTCCCATGTCATTGCGGCATGCTCAAAGGTTCGAAGGGATCCATCCTACTTGTTATCTAAAGTTTACAAAGTCACCAGTCTATCAAATGTTTATAAAATTAGTTTTTCTGTAGTGGCAAAAGAGGATCGCTAGTTAAAATATCAAGGGGACATCGTCTGGCACAACGAGGTTATGTGAAGGAAGAAAAGTGGTTGCCCAAACAGCACCCGAATTCGAACCGAAATGGATACGGCGAACAAAATGGTTAGATTATGTAGTTCATGTCATCAGCCAGGTTGCAATCGTAATAATTGTCCTAGTGTTGGAACGAGCACAACCAGATAAATTCACATGTACCTCTATTGCAATATATGAAAAACTAAATTTATTTCATATTAGACGTCTGTGACGACAGTACCATTACATAAACAATAACACAAAAAATTAAAACAACTAGAATACAAGAACTATGCAATTACAACCATCAAAACAATTTTGAACATGTAATGCGTCATCCTACGAGCATCTTGGTCGGTCTTAATATCCACCCATTCACGCACTTCTCCATTTTGGTTGAACGTGGACACAAGTTATTGTATTCATGTAATCCTTTCATCCTCTCCAATTTCTCCCTCTAACCAACTATACAACGTCCGATTAAGACGTTCAAACGTATCTGTGTTCCAGAACCGAATCTGTACCGGAGCCGCAACGACGGAAAATATTACATCGGCATTTCGCTTCTGAATGTATACAGACATGGTTAAAACACAAAAACTTGAAGGTGAGTGGGGTTGAATTAGAGAAAATATGGTAGTAAGGGATGATTTTGTATGAAAAATATTGCATCCAAGGCGTGTTATTTATACAGGTGGACATAAAATGCATGCGTCAAGAGAGCTGACGCCTAAGAGACACAACATGCAGACGTCAGAGGCATTGGCGCCTGCAGTTAAGACACCACTCAGGCGCCAGGGGCATTGGCGCCTTCTCATGAGGACCAATGCATGCGCCAATGCTATTGGCACCTCCTTATGAGGAGTCCAATGCATGCGCCAATGCCTTGGGCGCCTCCTTTGCTAGCTTAGAGAATGCGTTAGTTCATCTGACACATCCTCTTCTAAAAGTGATTATTTTGGTTTTTTTTTTAAATATTTATTATTTTCGAAATTTAAAAAAAAATGATTATATAAAAAAAAATTCTCGCAAAATCCTTCGTCTAATACAAAGGGACATGTTGGCCACCATTTTCCCTAGTTGTCACCATGAAAGCGTTGTCTCTCGCCCCTTCACTCTCGTGAACTTATCTTTCCAATTCTTGTATGGTAGCATTTAAAGCATATAAATCATATATTATGATGAAAGAAGGAAGGATTTCTGATCAAGGGGCTGACATTTTGGGTTTATCAAATGTAAGTTCTTATTCTTATCTTTCAGTTTCACTATTTACTACATATTATGTTTTAAGCATATATCTCAAAGAACCTTAAGCTTAAGAACTCTCTCATTCCACTGAAATCGGATGGTTGTGTTGAAAATATGGCTGATGATGTTAAGTATATAAAGGCTGATATGTCAAAGATGATTGAAAGTAAATTAATGTTTGTGATAGTTATAGTAGTATTGATATTACTATGGATCTTATTGTCTAAACCTTAAGTTTAAGATATTTTTATGCTATATTAAGTGTTCATATTCCAAACATAATGTATATATCATGTATATAAAACAAATACCAATCATATAAGGCTTACAGACATACTGAATCAATACACTATTTTTATTTTAATTATAACATAGAGTTTCAAAAGATGAAAGAAAGAGGATTTTCATGGTAGTCGAGGTATAGAATTTGATGAATTTATTAGTAAGTTGATTAATTCGATCAAAGTAATGCAATAATTTGTCTTCAGAGGGATTGTAAATTTAAACAAGGTGATACTAATGCGATTTAAATTAAACAACAGAAGGTTTTGAAATATGATCAGTACGAAAAACTAAGTCCGAGAATTTTTTTGGGGTAAAGTTTAAATAAAGAAGAGCGATTAGATCTTTATTTCGAAACTGCTAATTATATATGTTGATGAATGTGTATCACATGAATACCAATTATGCTATAATTATACGGTAAATTAAGAAGACTATTGCATTCAATTCCTTTGTGTACAACTCCCTAATTTAGACGATAATTCCATAACTTCTTAGGAGAATTCAAAGTAAAACTAGATATTTCTAAGTTCGTTAATTCTACAACCACAACTTATAATTACCTATTCCTAGTTAATTATTAAGTTGAACAATTGTCCTAATTCAGATTGATAGACTTACGGTCAATAATATATACTCATCTAAAATCATTTTGTGTGCTCGTTAGCATACAAAAAGCCTTAAGAACAAGAACAATTGAGTAATAATTATAACGTATAAGTATTCAAATAATCTCAAATATTCATATGATCCAACATAGTACAATAGGTTCATCTTTAAAGACCTAATCAAAAATAGCTTAGCTATTCATAGTTAAACATACAGTTTCCATGCTATAAAAAAATAGACAATTAGCATGTGTTGATAAGAAGAAACCATGAAAATTAATGAAAAATAAGCTCCCCAATGGATTTGAATGCTCTCAAAAATCGCAGACCATTGCTCCTTGACGTCACTTTCCTGCCTAAAACTCGTAACCCTGAAAAAAAAGTAGTAAAAATCGCTTTAAAAAGCTCCCAAAGAATGTTATAAAAAGGTTGCGTCGTGATCGCCTTGGTCAGTAACTTGATCACGATATCGTTGCATCGCTCCCACGATGACGACATCATGGTCATGAGAAATCTAGTGGCAAACTCTTGATTTTTAATACGTTTTCTTCCTCTCTTACAACTTTTCTTAATTTCATATTTGTTCGATTTTTGTTTATAATTCCACCGATTCCGTCAGAAATACTCACAAATATTATGTAATGACAGAGTCTCATCACATTCAATTGAAGAGAAGGTTTGATTATTTTAAGAATTACAACTTTCCGAAGCTTTTCTACCAGAACCCTAGTATTTTCTTAAATGGGATTGATTTTTTATTAACAAAACAGCTGGATAGTGAATTTGAGCTGCACTTTAACCCGATCGACTAATTAGTGTTTGTAATCCTAATTCTCTTAATTGGCCCATATCCCTTTTAGAAATATTTGTGCCACTACTTAACAGGTGATCTTCCACATTTCTTGGAGAAGGATGGTTTAAGGACACCCATATCTCCATGTGTCCTAACTGCCTACCCATAGATTTTCCTGCTATTCCAGATGTTGTTCCCACTTTTGTTATTTTTGATATGACCTTACCTGACATTGTCCCAATAGCTGACTCTACAACTATAGCCTTTTCCAAATTCCCACACTTTTCATTTTTCCATCACTTTCAAGAAAGACAACTAATGTCCTATTTGAATTTTTGTGTTCCTCGCTTCATGCTTGTCGCTGCCATTTCAAAGAAAAAATCATCATGATCTTCATCTTCCTTTTTCGGTGCCTTCTCTTCTCTTATTCACTCGCCAAAAGAGTAATCTAAATTCGATGAGTACTCTTAAAGCTAGAGTTAAGCATGATACACAATCATGGAAGAAGGAAAAAGAAGATGAAAAAGAGCTTTATTCATTACTCACAAAACTAAATTATTAATAGTGTACATAGTTGCTTATATAACAAGTAAATGGCTAGGGATGAACTCTAACTATTTCCAGCTGTCAAAACAGAAACAGTTGGAGTTAGTTACATGAACTAACTAACCCTCTCTCTCTCTCTCTACATTCAACATCCCCCTAAAACTAGAATGAATATCAATTATTCCTAGCTTTCTTTTAAGTTGTAGAATGGTCCAAGATGTAGAGATTTTGTGAGTATGTCATCCACCTTCTCCTTTGAAGTGACAAGCATTAAGTGGATTGTGCATGTTGGAGCTTTGTCTCTAACCATGTGGCAATCTATATCGATATGTTTTGTCCTTTCATGAAATACTGGGTTAGTGACAATGTGCAAAGTTGAAGCATTGTCACAGCAGATGATTATAGGCATATCGTGTTGGAGTTGAAAATCATTGAGAAAATATAAAATCCATTGACCTTGACATGTTGCTTGGGCGAATGCCCGATATTTAGCCTTAGATGAGAAGATAGACACAATATTTTCTTCTTGCTTTTCCAGCTGACAAGTGACTTTCCTAGGAAGAAAGAAATTCCAGATATGGATCTTTGAGTATCGGGGCAATCTCCCCAATCAGAATCTGAAAACCCTTTGAGACTTAGTGTGGATGATGAACTAAAAAACGGTCCTTGGCTTGTATGGTTTTTGATAAATCAAAGCACATGTAGACCTATCAACCTATGCTTGTCAATAGGGGTCAAGGAATTGGCTCATCTTGCTCACTGCCTAAGAAATTTTAGGTCTTGAATGAGTGAGAAACACCAATCTCTCAATTAGACGCCTATATGTTGTAGGTTCTGAAAAGGGTTGGCCATGGGTTTTGTGCAATTGTAGGTGTGGTTGCATTGGTGTATTGTAAGGTTTGGCTCCAATTAAGCATGCATAATGAATTAAATCAAGAGCATACTTTCTTTGGAAAATTGAAATTCCATCATGATTTATAGCAACTTCAAATCCAAAGAAGTATTTCAATAGTCCTGTGTTTTTTATGATGAGCTTGTTATTTAAGAGAGTTTTAATGTGGGTGATTTCATTAAGATCAGTGCCACCTAATACTAAATCATCAACATAGACAAGGATGACTATGAATCCTTCGTGTGATTTTTGGGTGAATCGGGAGTGGTCATCCTTGGATTGATAGTATCTTGATGATGTAAGTGTGTCAGTGAGTGTTATTCCATTGCCTTCTTTCCTATTTGAAACCATAGAGGGACTTATGCAATTTACGTACAAGATCATGATGAGACAATGCCAAGATAGGGGGGTTGATATAAACTTCCTCACTGAGATGTCCATGCAAAAAGGCTATGTTAACATCAAGTTGAAAGAGAGGCCACTTGTGAACTGCAAATATAGATAAGAGCGCTCTTATGGTTGTCATTTTTACCACATGACTGAAAGTAACCATATAATCAAGGCCTTCAGTTTTTGTGAATCCTTTTGAAACCAATTGTGCTTCTATCTCTCAACAGTACCATTACCATGCATCTTCAACTTGAATACCCACTTGCATCCAATGGATTTCTTGTGGGGAGGTAAATGAACAAGATCCCAAGTTTTGGTTTTCATCGAAGCAATTAACTCAACATTGATAGCATTCCTCCAGTTATCATCACAAATAGACTTCTCATAAGTTTGAGGATTAGATATGGTACACATATTTAGAGTGAAAAGTTTGTGCGCAGAAGAGAATGAAGCATATAATAAGGAAGAGGATATATGATACGTACAAGTTGGAGATTGATTGGGAATAATTGCAGCTGAATTATGGATTGTACTTGTCATGAGATTACAATAGTAATCTTGGAGATAATTGTGAGGTTTAGGGTTTTTGATAGATTTTCTTAAGGGGTGATTTTATGGTTCAGTTGGTGCTTGGTTTACATGTGGGGATTCAAACATGGTATGTTGAGGTTCAGTAGGAATGATAGTAGGAGAAATGATATCATAATCATGACTGGTAGGTTGAGTGTTAGGTATTGAGTGTGTATGTCTAGTATGAGATGAAGAGTGGGGAATTTTTTCCAAAAAATCATCTAAGTAAGAATGGTTGGATAAGACAACCTGTGGAATTATTTTTGAGTGTAAGATAACTCTTGGTTGTAAGGAAATAAGTGTTCAACGAAAACAACATCTCTTGAAATGAAAATTTCCTTGTATTGCAAGTCAAATAGAATGTGTCCCATCACACTTGTTTTATATCCTAAATGAATACAGTTCCATGACCTGTAATCAAGCTTTTTTCTGTTATACTTAAGTGTTGAGGCATAACATAGGGATCCAAAGACTCTTAAGGTGGACATGTCGAGCAACTGGTTATGTAACACTTTCTATGGTGACTTATGCTTCAAGAAAATTGTGGGTAATCTATTAATAATGTTCACTGCATGATTGACAACTGAGCCCAAAAACATGAGGGGGTGTGCTTGATATAGAATGGCTCAAGTGATGCCAAGGATGAGGAGTACCAACACACGAAGTTTGATGGATGATGCCTGATTTTTGAAAAAAAAGATTTAAGCATAAACTCATTTCCATTGTCTGACCTAATGCATTTGACCTTTGTGTTGAACTGAGTATGGACCATAGACACAAAAGACTCCATGAGAGATGATGTTTCAGATTTTGCCCTCATAAAGAATATCCAAGTAAACCTACTTTTTTCATCCTTGACAGTTACTAAATATCTAAATCCATAATGGATGGTGTAGATAGAGGACCTTAAATGTCCATGTGGATCATGTCACAAATGTGAAGAGAAACATGGTTTATATTATGAAAGGGCAACCTCTTTTGCATAGCATAAAAATAGATATCACAAGGAGTATACTGTTTAACAAGATTGACAAAAGGAAAACTTTTATTTATTTCAAGTAATTAGGCATTAGAAATATGACCAAATCTGAGGTGCCAAATATTACATTCATGGGAGATAGCTAAGGTATGTGTGGGATTTTGGATGACATTTATGAAGGACTTTGATTGTGTATGATTCGATGTAGTAGAAGGAGATGTGAGGAGATACAATCCACCCTTTAGTTTAGTTGTGTCAATCATCCTCTTGGAGTAGATATCATGTATCGTGAGGTCAATATCATTAAAAATTAATTGACAAATAAGAGTTCTAGTTAGTTTTGGAACAAATGTGATGTTAAAAGAAAAACTAGGCATATATAAAACATATGTGATGTATAATTGATGATTAAATACGATAGTGCCTACAGAACAAGTGGTGACTAAAGCATTGTTGGGCAATTCGACGGTTATGGGTTAAATTCTTTCCAAGCATTGAATTTTTTTCTAGTATGGCATACATGATCGGTTGCACCAGTATCTAAGATAAAGGTGTCAGAAAGTGATGGATGGGAGTGTGTAGATAATACTTATTTCTGCAGCAGGTTTGGAAGTTAGATGATTAACACTATGAGATTGCATTTGCGATGAACCTTGGAGGAGAGCTAGCAATGCCTTGTGCTGATCTGGTGTGAAAGTAAAATACCCGAAATCTTATCCATTTTCTCCATTCAAGTCAGCTTGAAATTCATCAGTCTTACCTCCAATATTCGTGCAGTTATTCATTGAGTTATCTTGTTGCTAATGAGTCCAAACTCGTGATCCTCTACCTCGACCACCATAAAATATGCCACCTCTTGTTCCTATACCACGTGAATTTTGGCCTCAATTTTATGGTTAAGCAGTCTAATTCTGATTGAGAAAAGCAAGATCTTTGGATTCATTAAGTGGTGTGATGGCTTGTCTTTCTTGTTGAACAAGTAACGAGTACACTTTACAAATGTTTGAAAGAGGGTCCATTGACATGATTTAGGATCTCACAGCTGAATATTGATCATTCAAGCCCTTTATAAACTTGATAACTTGGTCTCCATCTTGGTATGTACGAACCTTGGTTAAAGCTTGGCATGTGATATCATAATCACGAGTAGCGATTGGACGAAAATTGTCCAATTCTTGCCAAAGTTTCTTGAGTTTAGTATAGTAAGAAGAAATAGAAGAATCACCTTGTTTGGAGGTACATATTTCTTCCTGAATATCAGAAATTCTAAAAACGTCACCTTGATAAAAACATTCGTTCAGTTCACGCCACATCTCAGTTGTGGTATCCATTGATAACATGAAATAGTATCACATTCTAGGACTCAATTTAATTAAATTATATTATTATTTACTTCAATTTATTTCATTTTATCAGATATTACGCGGTATTTTCTTTCTATTTATCTCAGGTGGTTTATTAGAAGCACAAGTAAAAAAGGAAGAAAAGGAGGTGCAAAAAGGAATGAAAAGAAGTAAATATCAAAGGCCAAAGCCCAGCCCAAAAGGCACAGGCGTTGTGCTTGTGACGAGCATCACAAAGGTTGTGACGAGCGTAACGCTTTACACACTCCTGTGACGAGCGTCACACCTGGTGTGACGGACGTCACACCATTCCCCTATATTTTTGGCACCAGGAACGCAACAGACCACGTTGAAGCTACTTCCACGCTTGACCCTTGGAACGTAAAGACCATGTACACGGAAAACCCTTGGAAGCAGTTACAAAAGTAGCAGTATAAATAGTAGCTTTTTGGAAAGCTCTCGGTTCCACGCTTCTTCGCCGCTTTCTATTTTTCGCAATTTTTCTTTTCCAGCAGTACAAGCACATTTTTACAGCATTGCTTTTACGATTTTTATATTGTTTCCTTTGCAATTTCTATTTTCTTTTGCAGCACTTAGTTAATTCTTTTTCGCACAATAGTTTCTACACCGGAAACTATTGTGTACCTTTCACCGGATCTAACCTTACGTTAGAATCTAGTTTTTTATTCCTTCGCTTTTATTTTTCTGTTTGATTGAAGAATTCAAGAACAAATCCAACCGGCCTGTGGTGGAGTGTTCAAGACTGCTATTTAATTTCTCAGGTTCTTTAATTATTGTTTGAATTTATATATGCCCTGCTTTATCGTTTATTTATATTATTTTCCTGAGATGAATCTGTTTATACATGATAATTATTTAAGTCTGTTTAGCATGTCTGGCTGATTTATTTAGGTATCGGTATGTAAAGTAAGCGGAATAAGGAATCAAAACCAAATTGGTTTAATTAAGTTTAAAATTAAAATCACTCTTTTTACGGTCTCAATTTACAGGTTTAATAACAAGGTTTTTGTACGAAAGTAAAAGACATAAAGAAGTTAAAAGCAATAGAGCGAGAGTTTGAGTTTTTGACTGGACAGTGTAAATTGAACATTAATTCTAGATCAGGGCGAGAGCAAGTTTTAGAGTTAATTAAATTCTAATCTTTTTCAAAAAGTATTTTTAAAGATTGAATGTGAGGACGAGAGTTAAGCATTTGAATTTAATTATATAACCTAAGTCAACAGAGCGAGAGTTTGAGATAAGGATGTTTAAACGATTAGTGTTTTCTTAAAAAGAGTTTCTACGGATCCTATTGTTTTCAAAAAGTGGTTTTTGACTTAACTATAAGTGACAGCTACGTTAATATAAAATCATAGTTTATTCAACAGAGCGAGAGTTTGAGATAAGACTTTTAATCAATAGTGTCAACTGAAAAGATTTATTTTAAAACCAAGAAACTAACGAAGAATTGATTCCCTAATTACGACGAACCATACCGATATCCGCTTATTAGATATTATATTTATTTTAGATCTTATTTTAGTTTTAGTTTTTCCCCCAAAACAATCAAAGTATTACCTGCCTTAGCTTTACGAAGTAACCTTAGATAACGGTATATCGATTCATAAGTCCCTGTGGGATCGATATCTTTTAAAACTACGCGATAGAACTGTGCACTTGCAGTTTGTACCCCAAATTCGACTCATAAAGTCGCGATCAAGTTTTTGGCACCGTTGTCGGGGACTTTTATTTAGTCGATATCGTAACTCTTCTATTACGCTGTAGAGACTAAGGCTTTTCTTTTTCTTTTCTTTCTTTCGTTGATTTGTATGCCACACACTCGCTCACAAGGCGAGCCGCTCTACTTACGAATCAACGATATCGAACTATATCTCCGAGTCTTACGACGAATTCGGGAATATCGTGCTGCAAACAATCTCCCTCCTGTTGAACTTCCTGATTTCAAAAATATTTTCCCTTCGATACCCGAGATGGCAGAACCAGCTCGTGCTCTTAGAGATTACGCCGCTCCATCGCAAGATGAACCGCATTCAAGTATTGTTCCACCCGCAATCGAAGCAAACAACTTTGAACTTAAACCTTCACTGTTGCAGGCAGTGCAACAGAACCAATTCTCTGGAAATCCTACCGAGGATCCAAACCTTCATTTATCCGTATTTGTCCAATATGCTAATACTGTTAAAGCTAATGGTGTCACTTCAGAGGCAATTCGACTTCGTCTTTTTCCTTTCTCGTTAAGAGATAGCGCTAGAAGATGGCTTCAATCTCTTCCTTCCAACTCAGTCACCACATGGAACGAGTTGAAGAAAGTTTTTCTTGCTCGATATTTTCCGCCAAGCAAAACAGCTATGTTAAGAGCCCAGATAAATGGATTTAAACAGAAAGATAACGAGTCTCTTTTCGAAGCATGGCAAAGATACAAAGACATGATGAGACTTTGTCCACACCATGGTTTAGAAGACTGGTTAGTAATTCATACCTTCTATAATGGTCTCCTGTACAACACGAGGTTAACAATAGATGCCGCCGCAGGTGGTGCACTAATGAACAAACCTTATGCTGATGCTTATCAACTTATCGAAAGCATGGCTCAAAACCACTATCAGTGGGGAAGCGAACGAACAATGGTAGAAAAACCTCAAACGAAAACTGGCATGTACGAGATAAGTAACCTTGATCATGTTAATGCAAAAGTGGACGCTCTGGTCCAGAAAATTGAAAGTTTAAATGTATCACCTCCAGCCACCGTGGTTGCCATAACTCAGAATTGCGAAGTCTGTGGAATCCAAGGCCACACTCCTGTAGATTGTCAACTCCTAACAGGAATCCAAGCGGAGCAAGTAAACTATGCTCAAGGAAGCCCCTACTCGCATACCTATAACTCAAATTGGAAGAATCATCCCAATTTTTCATATAAGAGTAATAATGCTTTATACGCACCTGGACAATCTCCAAATCAAGCCCCAGCTATACCTCCGGGATATCAGAAGCCGATCCCATCTACACCTAATAATAACGCCCCTAGGAAATCCAACTTGGAAATCATGATGGAAAACTTTATAGCTTCTCAACAGCAAACCAATAAAGATTTCCTAAACCAGAATGTACACACTGGCGAACAAATTAAACAACTAGCAAGTAAAGTAGATGCCCTGGCTACCCATAACAAAATGCTGGAAACGCAAATTTCACAAGTAGCTCAACAACAAGCGCCTACTGCTGCCCCAACTGGTACATTTCCTGGCCAACCCCAACCTAACCCAAGAAGCCACGCTCATGCAATTATACTGAGAAGTGGAATGGAAGTGGAAGGACCGTCTGACCCAAGGATAGAAAACCAAAACTCTAAAAAGTCAACTGAGGAGGAAAGTGAACCTAAGGAAAAGGAAGAGAGTAATAAGGAAACCATAGAAAAGAAGGAACCTTATGTACCTCCACCACCTTATAAACCACCGATCCCTTACCCTCAAAGGCTTATTAAAACCAAAGATGCGGGCCAATTCAAAAAATTTGTTGACCTACTAAAACAATTAAACGTCACAATTCCGTTTACAGAAGCTATTACGCAGATGCCCTCATATGCCAAGTTTTTAAAAGAAATTCTTTCTAATAAAAGGAAACTTGAAGATATCGAAACCGTTACACTCACCGCTGAATGTAGCACTATAATCCAGAATATGCCTCCTAAACTTAAAGACCCAGGTAGTTTCTCTATACCCTGTCACATAGGAAAATTTGTCATTGACAAAGCCTTATGTGATTTAGGAGCCGGTATTAGTGTTATGCCTTTATCCATATGCAAGAGACTTGAAATGGGAGAATTAAGACCAACTAAAATGTCTGTGCAACTAGCAGATCTTTCCGTCAAATATCCTGTAGGAATTCTTGAAAACGTTCCAGTGCGCATAGGTCAATTCTACATTCCAACTGATTTTATAATTATGGATATTAGAGAAGATGAAGTTACACCCATTATACTGGGAAGACCGTTCTTAGCAACAGCCGGTGCGATCATAGACGTAAAACGAGGACGACTCACTTTCGAAGTAGGAGAAGAGAAAATTGAGTTCATTCTTTCCCAATTTTTGAAAGCACCTGCAATAGAAGATACATGTTACTTCATGGATATCATCGATGAATGCATAAAAGAAACGGAGTTAGAAAAAGACAAATCATCTGACTATCTTGTGGAAGACAAACTCAACCAATGTTTAGCAATAACACCGGACCCTACGCAATGCCTTAAGAAACCAACCTTAGACCTGAAAACACTTCCCAAAAATCTGAGATATGAATTCCTAGACTTAGAACATGAACGACCAGTGATAGTTAATGCTGACCTAGGAAAACTCGAAACAGAAAAACTCCTGCATATCTTAAGAAAATATCCAACCGCACTAGGATACAACATTACCGATCTTAAAGGAATAAGTCCTTCTATTTGTATGCACCGCATCATGCTAGAAGAAGACTGTAAAACTTCTAGGGAACACCAGAGAAGACTAAACCCGATCCTGAGTGAGGTAGTGAAGAAGGAAATAACCAAGTTATTAGAGGCAGGTATCATATATCCTATATCTGATAGCAAATGGGTTAGTCCTGTACACGTAGTACCAAAGAAAGGAGGTGTAACAGTCATTGAAAATGAAAAAGGAGAAACTATAACCAAACGAATCGAATCGGGATGGAGAATGTGCATTGACTATAGGAAACTAAACAAAGCAACCCGAAAAGACCATTTCCCTTTACCATTCATTGACCAGATGTTAGAACGATTAGCAAAACATTCTCATTTCTGCTATCTAGACGGTTACTCAGGTTTCTTTCAAATACCAATTCACCCTGATGACCAAGAAAAGACAACGTTCACGTGTCCTTTTGGTACCTTCGCTTATAGACGAATGTCGTTTGGCTTGTGTAATACTCCTGCAACCTTCCAAAGATGCATGATGGCAATATTCGTCGATTTTCTAGAAAACATCATGGAAGTATTTATGGATGACTTTTCCGTATGCGGACAAAGCTTTGAAGAATGCCTTGAAAACCTAGAGAGAGTTCTAGAGCGATGTGTAAAAGTAAACCTAGTACTTAATTGGGAAAAATGCCACTTTATGGTACAAGAAGGAATTGTTTTAGGACACATCATCTCGAACAGAGGAATTGAAGTAGACAAAGCTAAAATAGAGGTAATCGAAAATCTTCAACCCCCGAAAACTGTGAGAGAAGTACGAAGCTTCTTAGGACATGCCGGTTTTTACCGACGATTCATTAAAGACTTCTCTAAAATAACTAAACCTTTAACCGGGCTATTAATGAAAGATGCTGAATTCATATTCGACAATAAATGTTTAGAAGCATTTCAAACGCTTAAACAAGCACTGATCTCCGCACCCATAATGCAGACACCAGATTGGAATGAACCATTCGAAATAATGTGTGATGCTAGTGATTACGCTGTAGGTGCTGTTTTAGGACAACGAAAGGATAAAACGCTTCATGTTATATATTACGCAAGTAGAACTCTAGATGAAGCACAAATGAATTACGCCACAACCGAGAACGAACTTCTAGCAGTAGTGTTTGCGCTAGATAAATTTCGTTCTTACTTGGTCGGAGCCAAAATAATCATCTACACTGACCACGCTGCTATCAAATACCTCTTAACAAAAAAGGATGTTAAACCTAGACTCCTAAGGTGGATCCTGTTGCTACAAGAGTTCGATCTGGAAATCAAAGACAAGAAAGGAACTGAAAACGTAGTAGCAGATCACCTCTCTAGACTTGAGAACCTTGAACCGGAAAGAACATCGATCAACGATGATTTCTCGTACGATAAACTTATAGCTACTTTGGAAGAAAATAAAGCTGATAAACAGGTAGAAACCACCTTAGCTATATCTGTTACACCGTGGTACGCTGACCTCATCAATTATTTAGCTGTCGGAATAGTTCCACCTACCTTATCTTACCAGCAGAAGAAACGATTCTTCTATGACATAAAAC